>NW_008608231.1:0-2976 GCF_000691845.1 Merops nubicus
AAAAAAAGATTTAAAAGCCCCCACAAAGCTTCTTGCAGCCAGCGGGGTGAAGCGCTGTGAGGTGGCCCCACGCTCCTCCGGCCTCTGAACAAGTTGAGCCCCAGGGCAGCTCTGGCAAACTTGGCTTCATCTAATAGCACTTCTCGAAGTACACGGGAGCAGGCAGAGAGATGACGCTTTGTGTTCATTCCCCGCTTTCGCAGCTGAATCGTAACTTATACTTCATAAGTGTATTACCTTGAGGTTGTCATGTAACACAAATACGGTTTGCTGATCACATTTTCACATCCTTTTTTTTTTCTTTAAAACCAGCACCTTTAAGAGATGAAAGGTGATAAAGCTTTCACATCGTCCTCAGGCATGAGTTTTCTCCAAAGGCAGAAAGGTGCTAAAATTGACTGCTGAGACCTTTATGTTTCAAGGGTAAAGCCTCGTCCCTTTTAACTTCATGTTTACCCAGCATAGAACCTAAACACCTTTTATACAAAGCCCTACAGCCAAGAGACTTCCAGGGGCAGAAAGACCAGGCGATGCTGAGGGACAGAATAATACACAACCTAGGAGAAATATGAAATACTCCATTATTTCTGTTGAAATGGGTGAAGGACCTTGTGATAGGGTTGCCCAAGAACTGAAAAGCCCTGTCCTGGCTCCAGGGACTCCTCTGAGGTCAGGGCCTGGCAACACTCAGAGAGGGTTCCTGGTAGCTTTATTACTGCAAAGAATTTACAGCTGAGGGGAAACATCTAGTTGGATCAAATTCTGCATTTATCTACTGTCTTCAAAGCCTATGTAGTACCTCTACAGTCAATTAGTATTTATACAGCCATAACTGAGCAGAATTATAGATCCCAGTACACTGCTAATACAGAAACAAGCAGATTGGAATTAAGGCAAAAAAAAAAAAAAAAATCTGGCACTATCTATGGTCTTGGAAATCGGTTGCTTTTATGACCAAAATGAGGTCATGCTGAATGTCACACTAAAACATTATTCCACCACATTTACAGATGAGACGGCTTTGCATCCTTCTGTAAACCACCAGAGCCACCTATATGGGTCTTAAATATATACTTAGGATTGTATCTGAGCAACCTTCTACATTTCAAATAGGAAAATATGTAGATACTAGAGCCAAATGAGAAAATGTGTGAAGGAAAACCGGGGAATTCCAAGGTTGTGAGGAACTCCTGCTTAAATCCATGACATTTTCCACATGCCAGGACTGTCATGTGGTATAAAGAAACACATATTTGCAAATGAACATGCTGTCCCTGTATCCTCAGGATGTGGAACCGTGTTTATAGAATAGTCCTCTTTCATCTTGACTTCTTGCACCTCCTGCAAAAGTCTCAAGGTCTGCAAGGTCACAAGTGGTCACGCTTTTCCCCCAAACATTACCTGTTTATTTATATGCTCCCCTTTCAAGCCTTCACGACAAAAACACCTTTACTAAAATCCTTCTTTCCAACCATCTGATGCTTCATTTCTAAATTTCCTCCTTTTCAGTCTTATTCCGTACTTATTTAACAACGGTTCTCACTACTCTTCTTGAATAATTTCCTTTAATGACACGGTGCAATTTACTGCCCATTTTAAACATTAACATTTATGAGAGTCTTTGAAGAATTAATTGATCTCACTTTCGATACTGCAGATCACAAACGCATCTACACTTATTAAAATATTTAAATAATATTTATAATAAAATGGCCTCCTTGTTTACAGGACATAAAGTGTCAATATGGAGCATGCAGTCAGAATTATGACTAAAAATGCAATTACCTTAAGTAATCGTTTGTCAAATCACTGCCTAAAAATGTAGCTCGCTTTAAGAGAGCACTATGAGGCGATAATTAACATAGAAGCCTGGTTTTAAAATACAGGCTGGTGAGCAAATACAGGTTGACCTTTGATAAATCATTCTCCTCAGCTCCATTTCCATTAAACAGCACTCGTTATAAAGTGGTGGGATGATGGGATGTCTCTATATGATGGGGTGGGACAACTGCAGCAATACAGTAAAAACTGTATAAGTAACCAACGTTCTCACATCTCCTTTCCAGCTCGACAAAGGGCAAGAGCTACATGAAAGTTTCCATGTATCTATTTTATGAAAAAGTGTAAAAATGTTTGCTGAAGTGACCAGAAACTGAATCCAAACTGATATTCATACAAATATTATATAATTCAAACCCCTTCGGCAATCTCCTGCTGTAAAACATGCTTTTTCTGTACCTCAGAGCTGAGAAAAAATAAAGGCAATGGAGTTTTTAGCCGGCTACAGTTTCTGTGTTTCCAGCCTCCCTGCTGCTGTTTGTACGTACACAGCTTCAGTTGGACTTCTGAGTGGGGGTGAGCACCGAGACACACGGGGCCGGTGGCAGATAGATACACAGATCAGGAACCAGATCCTGTTGTCAAATATTTATTGAAGTCTCCAGCCACTCCCGTTTGAAAGAACCAAACCAGGAGCGCCAGAGAGTTGAACTGAGACCGGGTATGGAGGAGAGAGACAGAAAGGAATCAAGTGTGTAGAAATGTCTTTTCCTTTCTACAGCCAAAAAAAAAAGTTAATTATGTAGGAGACTAGAGTGAAGTACTCGCCGGGTAGAAAATCCAAAGTTAAAACTGCTGTTAGAGATCCTACAGTGCTTTATAACTCCTTCCTCCTAATCAGAGTTATTAACACTGACAGGTTAAATAAATGAATTCATCAAGCTATAGAATATTATGAAATCTTTTATTGAGATAAATTAAACCAAGTAGAACCAATCATTTGTACTCGCTGGTATAACACAACACAAGAATATTAATTATCAGCCAAAGGTAATTGTGACATTAGTCACTATGGAACTACCTCGACTGCATCATTAAAACCAGCGTTATGCCATCCCTTATTTATGGTGTGTCACCCGTGGCAGGGTGTGGGGGGGACAGGGACGGTCACGTCGCCCCCCGATGTGCCGCGGGCGC
>NW_008608232.1:0-207 GCF_000691845.1 Merops nubicus
CGGGTGCCCCGAACCCCGTCCCCGGTGTCACCTGGGGAATGGTGTTCATCCTGTTGTACCTCTGCACCAGCTCGTCCTTCGAAGGCATCCGGTGCTGCCCTTTCCCCATCCCTGTGGAGAAGAGAGGCGCTGGCTGTCACTCCCGGGGGACTGCCGAGGTGATGTGGGAGGACATGTGCCACAAACCGGGAAAGGCCACCCCAGAGC
>NW_008608232.1:914-2148 GCF_000691845.1 Merops nubicus
ATGGGGAAGCGAAGGTGCTGCCGTAGAGCTGTTTGGCGGTGCGGAACCGGGCTTCCTTGGCCGGGGGGCTGCTGAGCAGGAGGAACTGGTGGGAGGTGTGCATGAACTTCAGCTGCTACCGGGGGAACAGGAAGAGCAGGGGCGGCACCGGTGGGGAGAGGAAGGGTGGGAGGATGGGTGGAGGGGTGGGTGGATGGATGGACAGACACAGAGACAGACAGATCATGCACGGCAGCCCGGCCCCGTGCCCAGCCCAGTCCTGCTTCAGCTGTCCTGACCTTGCCAGGAGGTCCCATAGCATCTCCCAATCCTTATCTCCCATCCCACATCAAACATCTTCTGTCCTATATTCCCCCATGTCCCCCCAGCTGCAGGCCCCATCCCAATGGCTGATCCGATATCCCAGACCCTTCCCTCACTCCCCCCACATCCTTGCATCCCAGACTCTCCATCCCACAGCCCATATCCTGCATCCCACATCCCACACCCCACACTCTGTCCTGTGCTGCATATCCCACCTTCCATACCCAACACCCAGCAGCCCATATCCCATGTCTCAACCCCATACCTCTCCTCCCACATTCCATATCCTACATCCCACCCTGTATCCCATGTCCTACATTACCCCTCCCACACCCTACATACCATCTCCCACATTCCATCTCCCCCCTCTGTCCATCCCACATCCCATATTCTGTACCCTACACTCCCTATCCCACATCCCACCTCCCATACCCCACTTCCCACATCCCCTATCCCACCTGGCGCCCAGCCAGGCCCCTTACCCTGCTGAGAGGCAGCTTGACAATGTGGGATCTGTTGCTGGAGATTATCCTTGGGAAGGGGAAGAGGAGGGGGAGGAGGAGGAGGAACGTCAGACAGGGTGGTCCCAGGCTCCCCTGGGAGCCAGGAGCTGCTCCAGAACCCATCCCAAAGCTGGTGGAAGGTTGTGAAGCCCCAGGAATAAGAGGTCAAGGCAGTCGTGCTGGGAGTGCTCAGCCCAACCCCTGTAATGTGGGATGTGGGGCAGCAGGGAGGGATGTGGGGCGGGGAGTTGGGGTCACTGCACCTTTGGCCTTACCACTGCAGCAGGGGATGGGCCAGGGGGTCCAGCTTGTCCATCTGCTTCTTGATCTCCAGGTAGGACCCCTGGCAGAGGTGAGAGGGAGCACGGGTGGGTTCCTCAGCACCCACCCAGCCGTGGGCAGACGGAGATCGGCATCCAAATGCCACA
>NW_008608232.1:2188-2495 GCF_000691845.1 Merops nubicus
GGGCGTTACCTGGTTCATCTCCCGGATGGACATCACGCTGTCCAGGGCCTTCTGCAGCCGCTCGTAGTTCTTCTTCTACACGTGGCAGAGAAGAGGGGCAGTTGTCAAGGGGCTCTCAGGGCTTCCCTGGCCCTGTTGCCCCCACCCTGGCACTTACCTTGGGGTTGAAGGCAAGTGTTTTGGGGTCGTTGGGATCCACCACGGAAGGATAAGGCTCAAAGATGATGCTCTTGCGAGGGGACTCCAGGGCAGCGCGACACATGGCCACCAGCAGGTCCACCACCTTGGGGACAGGGTGCAGGGTGAA
>NW_008608233.1:0-934 GCF_000691845.1 Merops nubicus
CCGCCCGGGGCCGTGCCTCTCCTCCCCTCCGCGCAGTGTTTCCAAGACGTGTCTTGGGGATTTTCTTCTTAAGTATTTGCCTTCCAAGAGGCCGTTGGCTCTCCCGAGGGACGGGGAACAGACTGTGCTGGGAGCTGGCAGAAGGGCAAGACGGGTGATGTTTAAGTTATACTCCTCCGCCCGACGGACTGAGAGGGACTCGGGTCTGTTCCTTGGCGTTTGGAAGGAGGGATTGTGCTGTTGAACTGAGCCAATGAAACTGTAAATATAGGTACAGTCTGCTCCATCCTCACCCTTCCCCGCTCCTATACATAGAGATTTATATAAAAAGAAGTAAATTTGTCCAATGGATGTAAACTACTGTAATTAAGTGCAATTCCTCTGTCTGTATATATTGTTCCCAAATCTCTTCTCTATCTCCCCTTTTTTTTGTTTTTTTTTTTTTTGGTAAAGGTCATTGTTGATGAATGGTTTTGGTTTTGTATGTTTCTTTTTCCTTTAAATGAGTTAATTCAAAGATGTGGGCCCAGGCAAGGACATGGGCCAGGCAGCACCAGCCTCTGCCCTGTGGGAGGACAGGCACACGTGTGTCCTCTCCACGGTGATGTCCCACGTGAAGGAAGGGCACAGGGCGAGCTGAGTGGAGCCCTGGCAGGACCTGGACAATCTGTGTGGAGATAACAAGGGACTCTTCTGCTTCTGGGGACTCTGAGGTGGACTATGGTGGGGTGGGGAAGTGCTCAGCAGCCCAGTCAACACACCCAGAAGGCTGGGAAGTGTTTGGCATCGGCAGTTTTTAGGTGAGCCTGTAGCATTTGCTGCTACAGAGGTGAATGAGGCTGCAAGAAACTCTGGTGGGATCTTCCTCAAGCAGGATTCAGAGACTGTCTCCCTTTTCTCCCCATCTGGGGACGCAGAAGGGACTGGGTGCCCA
>NW_008608234.1:0-317 GCF_000691845.1 Merops nubicus
CAGATCTGGGGCTGGGCCTCGGCCGAACTCGCCAAGACCCTCTCAGGAATGTAAATATTTCAGTCTTTCCTATGAGAAAAAAAACCCTGCCCGGGGTAAGTCCCTGCGCGACAGTTTGCCGGCCACGTCCAGTCCCACCCGGCAACCACATCCTCCCTTCGCTAAGGGACACCGGCGAGCTCTGATAGTAAAAGAGAAATGACTTCATTGCCAAGGGTCACATTTCTAGTAGCAAAATGCTGTTAATATTTTAATTACATTTAAAAAATAACTCGGTTAAAAGATGCAGTTTATTGGAATAATGCGAGTATATTTCA
>NW_008608234.1:347-569 GCF_000691845.1 Merops nubicus
GGCTACAAAGCGAGGTGAAAACAAAGCCTTTTTCAGCAGAGTAGCAGTAATGTGCAGCACCTGAAGTAAGCCACTGCTGGGGAGCTCTGTCAGACACTACTAATTAACCTACTTTTCAACTGAGTTGATGTCAACTTTTTGTAAGCGAGGAGAGAGAGACACTTTTCCTCGGATTTCATCCTCTCCCATCACGGTCCTTCCCCTCGCCGCCCGCCCGCGGGG
>NW_008608235.1:0-5462 GCF_000691845.1 Merops nubicus
GTCGGAGGGCGGCGGGAGCTTTGCTTCAGCTGAGCGCTGGGAAACTCGGGTTAATAATTCCTAGCTGGGGTTAAAAATACCCTTCTCTTCGTTGGAGGAAGAGCTGGGTGAAGCAGCTGGGAACACTGGTGATATTGCTGCTCTTTGTGGCATTTAGAGGTGCTTTCTTCCCATGCTGGGTGCTGCTGAGTGAGTCACAAGGTGTTTTCACCAGGAACACCGATTTATATGGATTTTATTGCTTGGGGAAGTAAAATCCGTTCTGAGTTAAATATGACATTTATTTCCTCTGAGGTGTGAGAGGGAAGGAGCTCTGTAAAGTGACAGCTCTAACTTCAGCTATGGCTGTGGAAGGTGGTGTCTGTGAAACACCCACTCCTGGGGAAGGTTGTACTTCCACTTGAATGGAGCTGTTGCCCCTGTTGTTCCACCGTGAGCTCACTGAACAATGAGTTTTTGAGGACAGGACTGTGTAACGTGACAACCCATTCACAACATCTGGAAAACATGGTTCATATCAAAGCTGCATCTGATAACAATGTTCCTGTGGTGCTCCACACCCCTCTTCTGGAATGGTGCTGGAATTCTCTTTGAGGGGTGCTTAGACATGCACTGGACACACATCTGCAGGCTGGATAAAATCATCCAGCTTAACCTTTAAACAAATACTTCAATAAAGTAGTTTTGAATTTCCTCTATGGGCAGAATTGGTGTGTTCACAGATGTAGGATTTATTATTGAACTAGTTCTGAAAGCTGCTCAGACTTTCTGAGCCTCGAGTGGTTGCTTTGTGTAGTGACATAGATCTGTGGGTCTCAGCTGGAGCCTCCTGACTTGATCCTAATCCAGATTAATGCTTTTTGTCTCTCTAACAGTTTCTTTGATCCGTTTTGCAGAAGTTTGGTGATCTAAGATGTGTTTTTGCAGTTAATCCAGATTAAATGAAGTGTCAATCCAAACTTTATCTCCAGTTACCTCTTGGTCTTTGCCCCCTTGTGTTCCCTTGCTTGGGCAGGAACGAGGTGAGGAAATCCTGCAATGCTGTGAGCCCAAAGTGCCCTGAATGCTGGAGAAATCCCACACAGCATTTTGAGCCATCTGAGTAAACATTTTACCATTCACATTATTAATTCAGTGGCAGCAGATCACCTCTTCTTGCTGGCTCCTGAGCAGCCCTCCTGGTTTTGGTGTGGGAGAGGAGGATTTGGTTCTTGCCCCTCCTAACAACGCCTGCAGCCGAGGACAGGAGCTGGCAGAGCCTCAGTGCTCTGTGGCAAGAGCCTGTGAGCAGGAACAGGAAGGGCATTAAACGTCTGTGCAGAGGGAGCAGAAAATCTGAGAATGATTTTACAAGGCTTCATCACCAAGAGACAAATCAGGAGGGAACCAAGCCTCATTAGTTCCCCTGCTCATGGAGATGCCTTTGCTCCCCTCTCTCACAGAGCAGATTGCTCCCTCCTCGCCTCCCTGGCTGAGATCCATCCTCCCCTCGCTGGGGCTGCTGCTCTGAAGGAGGGAGCAGGCTGAGCTGAAGCTTTCCTGCCCAGCCTGCTGCCTCCAGAACGAGTCTGGTTTGTGGTGCCTTACGTGTGCATTTTTCTGGGCAGGAAGAAGGATCCGGTGAGCTATGGGAGCCCAGACCCTCCTCCTCCTCCCCTGGACAAGCCAGGTATGGGCAGCCCTGGAAGATCTCCAGAGGGTGGGACTGGTGCCAAAGCCCCATTCTGCAGGGCAGGCACGTCAGTCTGGGGTGGTGGCTGGCTGGCGAGGGCTCTGGGGTGCCCACTTGCCAGTGCTGCTGCCTGCACAACGTACGGGGAGGTGACAGTGTGAAATCTTGGTTTGGCAACAGGAAGAAGTGTCAGAGCATCCTCCTGTGGTCAGGTTGCTCAAGGGCTGGGTGTTGGGGCTTGCCAGGAAGGGGGTGACTGTGCACAGCTGCCCAGGCCCCCACGGTGCCAGCAGCAGCCAAGCCCTGGCACGGGGCTGTCGAGCTGCCCCAGCTGCAGTGGCTCTGCTGGGGCTGGTGTCCAGCTGGGATGGGACACTGGGGACTGGGATAAGCCCAACAATGGGATCTGCAGCAGCGAAACACCAGGAGATTGCTGGGTGGGTGCTGCAGACCTTGTGTAGCCCACACATTTCTCCTGAAGGCAGGAGGTTCCAGTGCTGGCAGCTCCTGCCAGCCCAGGGCCGTGCTGTTGGCACTGGGCTCTGCCGTGCCGCACTGGAGCAGAGGATCCTGCAGCACTGGGTGAGCTGGGAGGCAAGGCAGGACGTGAGATGTAGCAGTGGCTTTTAGGTGATTAGAAGGAGAGGGCTGATTCACAGCAGGCTGTTTTCTGAGGGAGTTTGGAATCAGTGAGGAGATTGCTCACCACCAAAATAACGTAGGCTGGCAACTGGTTTGGATAAAGGAGCGCTGAGCTGGACAAATCTGCCTGAACAAATTCCCCTGGAAGAAGATTTTCAGATCCATTTATTTCTTTCATCTATCCGGTATTTCAAAGCAGTGGATGAGATGGAAAAGCTGGGAAGGCAGCTGGCCCAGGACTTGATTTCTGGGAACTGCTTCCCAGCCCCCCACCTTCCCCTTGGTTTGCTCCTGCCCCACCAGCCCAGAGCCCTGTGGTCCCCCCGTGGTCCCTGCAGGGGGGTGGCTGTGCCCACCCAGGCGGTGGCCAGGGCCAGACTGGCCAAGGGTGGCCTGGTCAGCACCTCAGGGCCCCGGGGGGAGGAGTGGCTGTGGTTTCTCTGCAGTGCAGCTGAACTCTGTTAACCCAAGTCTGGGGATTTTGGCACAGTGGTTTTTGGTCAGACGGGTCATTCTCGAGCCTCTGCACCCCAGGGTGGTGGGCTGAGCCAGCGTTCAAGGGCAGCATGGGGTGGCTGAGACCATGCCTCTTGCCTTGTATGATAGGTGCAGAGCAGCCTCTCACTCCAAAAGATCCTTGAGGGGCAGGAGCAGGTCCAGAGAAGGGCAACGGAGCTGGGGAAGGGTCTAGAGGCCAAGTGTGGGGAGAAGCAGCTGAGGGAGCTGGGGGTGCTGAGCCTGGAGCAAAGGAGGCTCAGGGGAGACCTTCTGGCTCTGCACAGCTCCTGACAGGAGCCTGGAGCCAGGGGGGGGTCGGGCTCTGCTCCCAAGGGACAGGATAAAAGGAAATGGCCTCAGGTTGTGCCTTGGAGGTTTGGACATTAGGAACAATTTCTTCCCCTCGAGGGTTGCCAAGCCCTGGAGTGGGTTGCCCAGGGCAATGACAGATCCCCCACCCCTGGAGGGGTTTCCAAGCCAGGGAGCCGTGGTGCTGAGGCTCTGGAGTGTTTCTGGGTGTCACCTCTGAACCCCTCTTTCACAGGCATCCCCGTGGAGCCCTCTGCACCCCCTCTGGAGCTGGTGGCTGTGGGGCCTGGCACAGGTGGCAGCGGGGCAGGTACCGTGGGGCAGCAGCCAGGGGAGGGGCAGCCAAGGGGGGGAGGTCGAGGGGAGGGTCCCTCTGGGAACGGGTCCTTGGCTCCTTGCCATGGTGTTACCCAGCAGTGTTGCAAGCCAACAGCAATCTTGCCTTCCTGCTTCCTTCCAGGGCGTGAGCATTTCCCCACTCTGGCCCCTCCAGAGCCCACGGCGTGGCAAGCAGAGGAGAGGTAAAGTGTCTTCTTCCTCTGTTGTTAGAACGTGTTCAAAGGTCATGGAATGATGCAATTGTTCTGGTTGGAAGAGATCTTTAAGCTCGTTGAGTCCAACCGTTCCCCAGCCCTGCCAGGTCCCCACTGCCAGTGTCCCTCACCCCACCTCTCCACAGCTTGGGAACCCCTCCGGGGTGGGGACTCCACCACTGCCCTGGGCAGCCTGGCACAGCCCTGGGCAACCCTCCAGGGCAAGAAATTGTTCCTCAGGTCCAACCTAACCCTCCCCTGAAGCAACCTGAGGCCATTTCCTCTTGTCCTGGCCCTTGGGAGCAGAGCCCGACCCCCCCCTGGCTCCCGGCTCCTGTCAGGAGCTGTGCAGAGCCAGAAGGTCTCCCCTGAGCCTCCTTTGCTCCAGGCTCAGCACCCCCAGCTCCCTCAGCTGCTCCTCCCCACACTTGGGCTCTAGGCCCTTCCCCAGCTCCGTTGCCCTTCTCTGGACCTGCTCCTTCCCCTCAAGGTCCTTCTGGGAGCAAGGAGCCCAAAACAGAATCAAATACTCAAGTGCTGAGTCCCAGGGACTGTCCCTGCCCTGGTCCTGCCGGCCACACTGGCACTGATAGGACAATTTGAAGGGGCATTTCCTGCCTCCAGTGGGAGGTGGGATGATGGCTGCAGAGCTGTGCTGGTCCCAGCACTGGCACTGGGCACCAGGGCAGTGTCCCTGACTTCCTCCAGAGGTGCCAACTTTCTTGTTAAAACCCAGTGGTGAGCTCAGCCCCTTGGAAGCAGAGGGCTGCAATGGGTGATGACAGGCACACGAGTGTTCAAGTGCACTGAGTTCTGGTTGCTTAGTGACAGGCCTTTAAACCAGCTCTTTGCTGAGGCTGCAGGCTCTGCTTTCAGGGAAAATCATGACTTAGCCTGTTAAAAACCCCTCCATGTGCACAGCCTGAAGTGAAGCATGGCAATCGCTAATGAACCTTGACTGCTCTGGTCGTTTTTCCCTGTGATTAAAAAACTTTTGGATCACTCAGCTATGCAATTTCAAATGATCTGGCTGGACTCTTTTTTTTTATCCTAGCATCCTATATATTTCTGAGGATGAAGCCAGAGATGCCTTCGTGCAGTTTGCAGCCAGCAAATGCTGCTATGGGACTGGCCCAGCAGAGCACATGGTGGTCCAGAGCCTGGCTGCCCTCAACACCTACCGAGTAAGGGGGTGATGTGAGTACCCACCACTCTGGTAGGGTTATACCTCAGCCCACTGCTCTAGGAGATCACTTCAGATGTGGTTTTGAGGGCTGTAATCTAAAATGTAAAACTTCCAGCTTGTCTTAGGTTTCCAACGTGGAAAAAAATAAAGGTTTTGGTAAAATCATTGCCCAGAACCAGCTCTGTCCTACCCCAGACCAGGGCACCCGGGTTTCTTCAGTGAGGGTGAAGGCTCTGCAGAGGTCTGCACCGGGGGGCAGGGCTCAGCCCCCAGCCCTGTGCCCTTCCAGCAGGCTCTGTCACCACTAACTCCCGTTTGGCTTTGCCAGTACCGGCTGGAGACGTTCACGGAGAGCAGGAGCACCCTCCCCTCCAGCCAGCCCTACAGGGGTAAGCAGATCCGTGTCCTCAGCAGCTCACACCCCTGGGGTCCTGCAGGACAGGGACAAGCTGCCCCTCTGCCCTCCTCTGGCCACGCAGCTTCCTCCAGAGAACAAGTGACAGATGTGCCCGGGGCCAGCAGGAGCTGGGGAGCTGCCCTGTCCCGGCTGGGGCTGGGGGTGATGGGGGCTCCCTCCTGGGGCTCTGCTGAGCCCCCCGACATCCAGCTCTGCAGCTGGTGG
>NW_008608236.1:0-16359 GCF_000691845.1 Merops nubicus
TCCAAGCCTCAAACCACAACAGTGGTGAGCTCACTTAGGTGAGCTGATTGTGAAACAGCACCTTTAGTTTTGAAAAGCTCATACTAGGACAGAACACAAAAGGAGAAGTACTTGCCTTAAGATATTGACCTTTGTAAAAAAAAAAAAAATGGGACTGGACTGCCTTTATGCACCATTCCATGCATTGGCTTTTCATAGGGTCATAGAATGGTTGAGGGTGGGAGAGACCTCTGGAGGTCAGTTGGTCCAACCCCCCTGCTGAAGCAGGACCACCTAAAGACGGTTGGCCAGAACCATTTCCAGACAGCTTTTGTGTATGTGGAAGGAATTTTACATAAGATTGTGATAAATAATATTCTTGAAGTAATACATAAACCCAAATCTTTTTACATCTGCTCTGTTCACAAAAATTTGAATGAAATTAAGTACTTGGATTTATGTCAAACATACTAATTTTGCACCATCTTTACATTATAGATCTTAATAGTATGTCTTCTTTGTTGAGCTTGATCTAAATTATAACTAATACTAACTAGTACTTTAGTCCTAGTGAACACTGGAAGTAGATGTATTGCTAACACTGATCTTTGTAATTGGAAGGTAAATCCCAAGCATGAGTCCATCTGACTTGTTCACACTCAGGCTAAATTGCATGTGGCACGTCTGCCACTCTTTAAAGAAAAAGAGGTATATCATAGTGCATTTCTCATTCCTGGTCATCAAATCCTCATTCAGTGTGTAGCTTTTCTCTGTTATTGTCTTGATACTTCTACCTTGCCAAGAAGAAAACAAACGTTTAACTGACTATTGACCAAGGATTTCTTTATGAGAGAAACCATGCTTATCCTGTGTTACCCCACTGTAGTAACAACCTGTATTCACAGTTGCTGGGACAGGAGTTATTGTCTTGCACAATCACAAATTATTCCTGATCATTTGGTTGACTCCCCATTCCTCTTTCTAAGGTGGGAATTTCTGTTCTGTTCTAAAATCCTCATACATAAAATTGTATGATGTGACCCTTCTCACCAGTCATTATATATCTGCTTATTTATAGCTGTAGTTGTTCCTGACATGCTGAAGTTTCTTCTGTAAGTCAGCTGGGAAATCTGTGTGTATCTATGTGCTGTGTGTAGTGTTACTACTGAAGACCTTGGGAGCCTTTCATGGCTGATTACGTTTTATCAGATGATATGTAAATTCTAATAGTCACGTGTCCTTCTGCTTTGTCAAGGTAGTAATTCTAGTCTAGGACTTCCTATGCATAATTCCTCTATAAGGTAGGCAAATATTTGGAAAAATATAATTGTCTTAAGCTCTCATCTTGTCAACATGATGACAAATGCCTAGTGACATTTTTCCATTTGAAATAGTGACTCACTGAAGTTGGTGGAAGTGGGAGAGTCACCCAAGTAAGAAATTTCCAGTGTTAGCAAACTCTACCAGGCATAGAAAGAGACACTTGAAATTTCTGTAGTATAACCCAGTTTCACCTCAAATCTGCTTTCAAAAAATCAATGTTGGTCTCTCAGTGTTGTGTTTTCCTCTTGGTAGTTCAGGAGGACTGGTGTGGCTCGTACTGTTCTCTTTATTTCTCCAGTGCAGAGAATTTATTGATTTCTTTATTCTTTTAGCATATGCAGATGACTATCCAGGCTCTCCAAGATGAGCTTCGGATCCAGCGGGACCTGAACCAACTGTTCCAGCAGGACAGCAGCACTAGAACCAGTGAGCCCTTGGTGGCAGAGCTGACTGAGGAAAACTTCCAACGACTTCATGCAGAGCATGAGCGCCAGGCCAAGGAACTCTTCCTGCTACGTAAAACCTTAGAAGAGATGGAGCTGCGTATTGAGACGCAGAAACAGACCTTAAATGCACGTGATGAGTCCATCAAAAAGCTGCTGGAGATGCTGCAGAGTAAAGGTCTGTCAGCAAAAGCCACTGAGGAGGATCATGAGCGAACAAGACGGTTGGCTGAGGCAGAGATGCACGTGCACCACTTGGAGAGCCTTCTTGAACAGAAGGAAAAGGAAAACAACATGCTGAGAGAGGTAAGTGACCCAGCTCTGTGTTCATCTTCAAGCATAAGCTCTTCTCTGTCTCCATTTCACAGCTGTAAGGAAAGGCTCTTTCATCCTGTCTTTAAGCTGTATTTTGCATTGCAGATTTGACAGAATTTGTCCGTGTTCTAAAACTTCTTTATGGTTTGCTTGCTTGTGTTTTCTGGGGTTTTGTGCTTTCTGGGGTTTTGTGCTTTCTGGGGTTTTGTGCTTTATACCCCACTTTCCCCCATAGTCCCCATATGAAGCTCTGGAGGTGAATTGTCACACAGACTGTAGAATTCGTTCTTCCGTCTATGTTAGTTTGAGAGGAAATACCTGTATTTAGAAGAGAGCTGAGAGAAATCTTTGCAGGAGTAATGGATGAGTGCTCTACAGTTTCCATGGAAACAGTCGTCTTGCTGTGAAGGGTATTTGATAAAACTACTAGCTGCCCTGGATGCACAGCCAAAAAAAAAATTACTTAAAGAGACACTGCTGCACACATAGTAACCCCTTTCCCCCATCCCTCTGAAAACAGAAAGGAAAAAACATAGTTACGTCTGTATCGTACCTCAGAGTAGTACAATGGCAGGCATTCTTTGCTACTAATCATCCTAAACTAATTATTAGAAAATATAGGCTACATTTAAGTGTTTTAGAAAAATAAAGGAAAATAAATTAGGTTTGTGTGACCAGTGTCATTAAATTTCTTGTTTTTGTTAAATGTATGTTCCTCCTGGTCAACCAGCCTCCTAAAGTATCGTGATGATAACTTCTGTAAGGCCAGTGATTCAGCATGCATTGTGTACATACCCATGTATGTATGTATAAGCATGTATTCACTAATAATAAGAGTTTTTGTAAAGATTATTTTTCGTATGTCTGTAGATTGAATGCATGAATTGATAGCTCTACACATCTGTACAATATGTGTGTGGGAATCTAACAACCTGTTTTGGGCGTTGTACGTCTGCATTGTGGTTCAGCAAAAGCCTGGTGCATACACAAGGTTTGGACCTCCTCTCTAAGAAGCCAGGGAAGCAAGGTCTGGTAGAGAGGTTTTTGAGATGAGTGTTTGCAGGAAATAAATACTACTTAATGCCTCTTATTCTTAGGTTTTCTATGGCTTGACTCATTGTGCTTGTGCTCTTGCAAACATTTATATAAGAAAGCTAGAGCCCATTGCATTTCTGAGCCAGATTTAGGCCAGATTTATTTTTTTAGAGCAGTAATCTCTGGAGTGTCTGGAGTGAAGATAATATGATTCCAGAGTTTCTACACTACAGTTTTTCCTTTATTTAACAACCAATGATACTTCTGTTCCAATTCTTGTATCTATTTCAGGAAGAGCCTCAAATGGCTTCCATTTGTTTCTGCTTCAAGTCCAGTAACATCAATGAAAAGCTGGCAGGAGCTGTGTAATTTTGGGGGAATGCAGTTACGTTTGTTTCTGTTACTGATGAATAGATGTTGAGAGATAAGAATTCTTGTTTCATTCACACATATCTGGAAATCATTTAAATCCTGGCCTTCATGGTAAAAGATTCCCCGGAGAGAGTAGCAGTGACTTACTGACTTTGAAAGTGCAAATGCTGTTTATCTAACATTTTAAAATCAATTGCTCCTTGCTGCTCGCTTGGCTCGGATACATTGAGAAGGGTAAGCTGGGTATACTTTAATTTGTAGCTCAAGCCATTGATCTGGTGTGGGATCCAGCCTTGAAGCTGAGTACATTAATAGCCTTGAAGACATGCTGCCATGTGAACAGATGCCAAATTATCTCCTTGTGGAACTGGGTAACATCAGGAAGGGTTCTGTTACTACCTGAGTCTTGTCCTTGAGCCCTGAGCTAACTGAACTTCAGGACTGTCTGCATGAGACTCTCATGCCTGGTGTTCCAGGAGGCTGGAGAAATTCAGGGGCTGCTGAAATGTGGCTGTCTGCATCTGACTTCCTGAGCATCAAGTTGCTCCACTGCATAAGCTGGTTCAGAGTTGCTATCACTGTTCTGCATTTGGAAGTTGTCTCTGTTCAGAACCTCTTAGATATGACTCCATCACCCTCCTCAACTAATCTTCTATTATGTGTTTATCTGCATTTCCACAGTTCTGTTCTATTTTAGCCCTTTGCTACCCCACATTCTAACTGTGGAATTTTTGAGCTGCCTTGAAACAAATCAGTCTACTTTCTTGATGGTTCTATATCTAGCATTCCCAGTATCTGGAAAGGCATGCCAAACTCTTCTTTAAATACTGATGTTAAAGGAAACATTAGCAATATCTTAATGGGATTTGCATGTGCTTGGGAGGTCAGCATTTATACTTTGTGTTCTAGCACATTAGAAAATTTGAGAAAAACTTTAATAAGAGTTTTCACCATCTTAGCTAAAAGTTCTGACCTGGAAAATAAAATGTGAATTCACTGATTTCTTCAGCTATCGCTATTACCACGATTGAAGGAAAAATTGCACTAATTCCTGAAGGAAAGGAAATTCTTGAAGAGCCCAGACTTGAGGTTCTGGTAAGATCATAACTAAGGAATAGCTGTACTAGTTCAGGTCAATGAAGCCTTTCGTCTACCATTCTGTTTCACATAATGGCCATATGCAAACCCCCATGAAGGGTTACAAACAAGGCAAACATGATAATTCTCTGTAATGCTGTCCCATCTTCCCAACTATTAACACATCAGGCAACTTTTTGTGACTTGTCAGTTCAATATCCTCTGTGGATCTACCATCTAAGTACATGGTCAGTGTCTTCCTGAGCCTATCTAAACTTTTGCATCTTTGGCATCAGTTAGTAAGTGATTCTACAGGCATACACTCTGTTGCAGGAAGAACCTACCTCATTTATTTTGGGTTTGAACCTGTCTCCTGTAAGCTTCATTGACAGCTTCTTGCTCTTGCACTGGAAGACACAGTAAATACATGATTGCTGCTAAGACTGTACCACTCAAAGTTTTAGATTTGGTATATCACTTCCAAGTTATTTCTTTTTCCTGGCAGAAGAGTCCAATGCTACTTGATCACTCCTTGTATAGAAAATAATTGCATATTTTTTATCATCTCCCAGAGCATTGTCTCAGTCTCCCATATCCAGGTTATGAAAGGTATTCTCCTGCAGATAATGAGAGGTATCTCCATAAGCAATTTGACTCTCTTGGGCTTTTTGCAAATATCCTGAATTCCAAGGAACTCAAGTAATCCTTCCATATAGGTCCATAGGAAAGACTGTGTATCCAGTGTAGAATATATTTGGCAGCTCACTGGTACAGAGACAGAGGACAGTCTCTCATTAATGCAAAATAATAGAAAATTAATTGTCCCGTTGAACATCTGAACACAGACATGGATCTGGATGCTCTGACTTCAGCAGATGACACTATTACTACATCACATTCCTCTGCTCTGGAAAACAATCTTAAACTTCACAGCTTATAAAAAGATGGCTGCTATTTTGAATACCACTTGTTAAGTCTCTGTGAAAATTATTCATATTATTGTTGGTATTCTAAACTTAACTTTCAGAAACAAGATTATTATCATACCAGAAAGAAATACTATATGAAATCCAGCAGCTGGACTACGGCGTCCATAATAGCTCCCAAGTGACATTAACTGCCACCTCATTGTTCCAGACTCACCTGTTGCAGAATTATCAGTGATGGCCGTGACAGCACATAACTCTGAAGATAATGAACCTTGTTCTGCTCTTTATATCAGCTTCCTTGCCCTCTCCCCACAGGAAAGTTTGATGCACTTCTTAGTTTTTCTCAGCCACACAGAGTAATAGATACACCAAATATCAGTGCAGTTTACAGCAGAATATGATGTGATTGTGTCCGTATCTGCTGTTCTAGACACTTGGAGTACTTTGGGCAACGTAGGATTTGTAAGCGCAGTCCAACATCATTACACCAACTTGGTTAAACCTTTCTCTTTTGGGTAGTCCATTACTCTCTGTCTTTAGGAATATGTACCTGAGGAAAGAACTGAATTCATACGCTTCTAGCATTACAGTCAACAAAGAGGTAACTAGAGAGTTTTTGGAGAAAAAGTTTAGTCTAAATTCTCAGCTGCCTAGAAGAAAAGATAAAACCTAAACTCTCTGTATTGGTTCTACCCAGGGGAAACAAAAAGAAGCTGTTCATTGTGTATTATTGTTGTATATTTGCCGAACAATTTTGGCAGTGTTGCTCCAATTTCTTACTTCTTCACAAGGGATATCAGTACAGACTTTACAACAGTAGTTAGTCTGATGATTTGTCTCTGGGTTGCTAGTGGACATATATAGTATGCAAGCCAAATACATCTTTGTCCACAGCAGTGCTATGGCATATACTAATTGGAGATTCCAGGTAGATGCTGACTTACCACTGCGTCTCTCCTGCTCAGGTGGGGATAAGCTTTGATGTCTCAAATTATAAGAACTAAGAAGGATGTGCGAGGAGAAGTTCCCAAGTATAGTCTTCTTTTCATTGGCCAGCATACTTATTCATATCTACACAATACACCTATGAATGTATGAAGGCCATCAAGCTTTGGAAAACGTATATTCAGAGTCCTGATAATATACATGGCCCTAACCATTCCTGAAAAGAAGCAGTAGAAGTCGCTCGCAGTGATAGTTCATCTTCCTTCACAACATTTTTAACATGCATTTATAATGAAGGATACATGTTCTGCATGCGATTTGTGATTGGCTCTATGTGGCTGTGGTCTGTGCCTTCAGCGAGAGGTCAGTAACAAGTCTCCTTTCAACTCAAACTGTGATATTATAGCTATAGCATTCTCTTGGGAAAACAGCATGGTTTGCCTGAACTTGAGGCTAAGCAGGTATTGAAGGTGGGGTGAAGCGTTCATTGAACTATCAGTGTAATAGAATGGCAACATAGTTCATTACAAAGGATGAAACAGCCATTTAATTTGATAGACAATAGTAAATTAGACGAGTTATTTCACGAACTGTGAATCCAGGTCTGGGACAGATGGCAGACTAGAGCCTTTTCTTCAGAAACAGAAAGAAGGCTCTTTTTCTAGAAGGTTTCTTCAGGAGTCAGTTCTAGGTTCAAGGTTTGGATGTTACAGTGACGTGGAACAAGGAAACCAACAGTAACTTTGCCGTTTGTGTCACAAAAACTGTGGTAGTAAATGACAGGTTTGACTTTTTTTTTCTTAAATACTTGGGCCCATTCAAATAAGATGGATTCTTAATACAACAGAGTGCAAAACTGAATTAAGGACTTAGGAATGTAGTGCTTAACAAATAAAGGATGGTTTTGTATGTAAAGCCGTTACTGAAATGGGTCATTCATAAGGGCACTCACTTACAATGAACTTAAGGAAAGAGGCTGTGGCAGAAAAAGCTATTATTTCTTTTCATCTTTGGTGTTTGTTGAAATGGCAACCCCACAGAGTCCTGTTTGTGAACTGTATTACAGTTATCTAGTACGGCCTCATTACCAGAACTGATCCCTGTTTGAGGCTATTCTGATTTGAACAGTGCTCATTTTATTCTAGGAAGTAGCACTGAATTTCTGTGAGCACTCTTTATTATGTCTCCACTTAGGGTAGATGTCTGTCAGAGCAGCGAGCAGGAGCATGGGGCTGTAACGTGTGTGCTTGACTTAGATTTGGATTATCAAACTTAATATTTCAATGGCCAAAAAGTACCAGCAAGGAGCTTACTAAGAAAGGACAGAGATGTACCGTGGAGACATATCATCGGAGCACTGCTGAACAATGCCCTGTGAAGAGAAAGGTTGCTTGTCTTATCTGAACAGATTTTAATTAACTGTGACAAGTTTTGCAAAGAAGTTCTTTTTCCATGTGTGTGTTAAAATTCTTACTCTTTTCTGCTCCAGGCTCAGAGAAGATTTAAAAATTTTAAATGGAGCAATTAGAGGTATCTCAAAGAACACTTTTGTCCTGTTCCAAGATTTAGCAACATAAATAAGAGACAGTGATAGAGAGAATTCTTGGTTTCTTGGAGTCAATACATTGATTTAGTAACTGGAACTCTTACTACTGTTGTACTAAGGGACATCTGTCTGATGAGTTAAAAAACATAAGTTTCTACTTTTTCTACTGCTGCTTCATTCTTTTGACCTTTCAGAAGATAGAAGTGATTTAAATTGAGATAATGTAACTTTTTCTGTCTTTATAAGAATTACTTGATTTGTTTAGAAGTAGTTTTGAAACAAACATTTGTAGAACAAAATTTGAAAAACTGGGCTATTGCATCTTGAGAGCATGCATAATTTATTGTGTATACATTTTGCTTTTTTTTTAATACCATCGTAGTTTGGAATGTCTTATGTGTCGCTTTATAAAAGAATGACAGTATGGCCTGGACTACATGATGGAGAATCAAACCAAATATTTTTATGGTGAACTAAAACTATCCAGTATACTGAATGATGCAAAAATCCTGCATCATGAATATAATGATTCGTCACATAAAGACAAGGACAGACCAGTTAAGATTAAAAACAAAAAATAAATCAGAATTACTGGTGTGTTTTTAAAAAAGAAATTCGTGTTTGCAAGAGCATGTTTGTTATTCTCTGTGATACGTGCTCTCAGATTATGTAGGTTCTGAAGGAAATGGAGAACACCCTGGTTTTGCTTTGGAGAGTGTTGTCTCATGGTGCAACTGAAAGATGAGTTGCTGTACGTTTAAGAATACAGCCTGCTCCACTGTAAAAACATCATCATTTAAAGTGCATCTTCACATTTCTTCCAAATCCCATGTAGAATGAGAGGCAGGAATAACTGAGGGAATAATAATGAATGATATAGCTGGGTTATGAAGGAAGAAAAGGATCTGGTTAAATGCCTTCCTTCCTGTTACCCATGTGTATAATCTTTCAATATTTTAAAGACACAGAGCTGATACTGCTTAGTATTGAGGACCCCTTCAATACTAAATTGTGTTGTATTATTCTCAATTATTTTGGCATTTTGTGGTCAAGAAAAAAATCTCAAAATTTGTAATTCTGTATGATACTATACTTAACACATTCAATGTTCTTAGCATGTGTGAGCTTTGTATGTAATTAAGCTGGACAGAAAATTACAGTATTGTTTCTCATAGAGGTACTGTGCTACCTTGCAGACCTACTTGGCAGGTGTAAGATAGTATGATGTACAACTTTAGTTTCTATCTGTTTTGAAGTGGTTTTTTGTGCTTTGGGTTTTTTTGTTTGTTTGTTTGTTTTTGTTTGTTTGTTTGTTTTAAAGGAAAATATCCTTTCTTAATTAAAAATTGGTAGTGAGGAAGTATCAACCCCAATTCTGCTTAAGGTAGCTGCACTGTTTAAAATTTCTGACTGCTTCTAGCCTTCAGTTTCCAGTTATTGAATCTTACTGTTTTTTTGGGGGAGAGATCAACCAATTTTGAATTTTTGTTGCCTATGATGGTACTTTAAAGATGTTGTCAAATTGCGTAATAATTTTGTTTTGATCTGTTTTCTAAAGACAAGTTATTGTTCTGCAGTGATTCTTTGAACTTTCTTCAATATATCAATATCATTTTTTAATTGTAGCCACATAAAGTGTGCACAGTATACCTGTAGTGGGAGCACTATTGCCAAACAGGTAATAGGATGTCACTCCACCTAAAGCTTTTCTCATTTATGTGAAAGAATTGCAGAAACTCTGCTAGCTTGTGATAGTGGAGCATTAAACATAAAATTTGGAACATAAATTGGATAATAGAACATTCTTCAATATTCTTGGCAATGTGGTAGTGGTATCTGGTGGCTAGAAGTTCCCACTGGCTAAACTGAAAAAGAAACACAGTGCATAGTTTTAATAGTAATAATAATTAACAGTGAAAAGTATTCATGTTCCACAAAACTTGGGAAAAAATAGCTTTTTTCCCTTTAAGTTATGTTTTTAAAAATAAAGGAATTATTGAACTTACAAAAACATTATAAATGTAAAATATATATGAGGTGTCCCTTGTTATAATGCTCTAAATTGCATTCAAAGGTAAGAAGATATTGAAGTTCCTAGTCTGTTATGGAACAATATCAGTTACATGTGAAAGTTCATTCTGTATGAAAGTAGAATAAAGGAATAGTGCATTATTCCTTTACCAGAATGGATAACTTGCAAAGAATGAAGGATTACTTCTGCTTTTTTTCTGATTCTGATACCTGTGCGTGGCCCTATGCTTTTAATTATTGTGCAAAGTCCTGTTGTGAAGATGAAAATATTGATTTTAATTCATCTGTGTGGTGTGCGTCCACAATAGAATATGAATACATGAGAGATATGATATATTAATATTTCTCCATTCTACCACTGAAAGATAAGTATGTAACCTGTATTTCACAATTAAGAAGGGTATCTGTGCACAGCCTTGCTTTGACAGCCACAGTTATATCTGTGTTCTAAGGAGATTTGGCCTGCCTGTGGCCCTGGTTTCAGGCTCTTGAGAATTGTAGGTGTGTTGCCAGAGTTAAGTCCTTACTATGCAGTCGAGAGGTGGGAGGTATTGTTTTTCAGCAGGTTATGCCATCCAACTCACAGTGGAATTAATTGAGATGATAGAAACAGGACATTTCCGTTGCTGAAATGTGATGCAAAACATCACTTCAGACAGCGAAGATACAGGCATTTCCAAAGAAAAAAAAAACTTAATTCTTCTATCTGGGAAAATGCTGTGCAGTGTGAAAACCGGACACTGTTTGTCAGCATGCCTTCAGTGACCTGCTGTTCTTCTACTGTGTATTCCATCTATTCCATTTCCATAATACTAGCTGATTTTATGTTCTCAGGTCAGAGACCATGTCTCTCTACACAACTGGAAATGATCTAGTATGTAATTGCACTACTAAAATAAAAATAATATATTGTTAGATTTTTGGCATATTTTTTTTCCTTTCCTTTCTTTTCGCCATTTCTAAAAGCTCACAAGAATTTGTTTTAATTGATTTTCTATTATCAAGCTGCTTCATTTTATTCTGCAATAACAGTCCTTGGATGATTGTACAACTGATGTGTTAGGAACAGCTGGAGATACAACTTTTTGCTTTTAGTGAAAGCTCTTGCAGATCAGAATAGGATACTTTTCACTCTTGGATCTTCCAAATTTTTAAGTTTCAAGAATCATCTTCAGAATTATTCCCTTTTCCCTATACATGAGCTTTGAAGTTAGGAAAAGCGATTTCTTGTTAATTCTGGTATTTGGAGGACTCGAACCCTCTTTTCTTCTCCTTCCATGCAACTTTTAAGTGGACACGAGTTCAAGCGTGCTGCCAAGATGTAACTGGGATGCGTTCAGCTGTGGGCTGCTTTTACTAATTTCCTCTTGGAAGAGTTAAATGACATTGTTTGAGCTGTGGTTTTTTTATGTGTATTCTTAGTAGGTGCTCTTACGGCCAAGCAGAGATTACAGAATAATTTGGTATTGCAGCAGTATAGGATGTGTGCTACAGTGAGTGTTCTCAAATACCACCTCACTTAGCATGCCACACATGAATTAACAAAAAGGATGCTGTGTGTCTTACCCTCTTGGTTCCTCTCAGCCTGGGAATTGCAGGAAAAGACTTGAGAGTTCTGAGAAGGGACTGGACAATGTGGGACACGTATAAGCCTCTCCAGAGGGGCAGTCAGAAGTCACATTTCTCTTATTCAGGTGTTTGTGTACTTGTACAATGGATTGCTCCCAGCAGTGCTGTTCAGCTAAATAACTATAGGCCTGCTCTTCCAGAGCAGTAAAGTATCTGGATCCCTTTCCAGCGATATGCTGCTTGGTGAAAGTATGAATGGAGTCCCCAGTGTCCACTCTGCAAACTTAAGATAAGGAGATTTTTCAGGAGGCAGCCACTCCTATCACTTGAGTTGTACAAAAGCATCCTTTGATAATTTCTGAAGTCTTCAATCTAGCTAGAATCATAAATGCTAAGATGTTGAAAAGGTGCCTGTACGTTGTGCCAGTGGCAAGACAGAAACTAACTTTTTCAGGAGCTCATGAGAAGGACTGGCACCCACAGTATCTTGGAATTATGGTGCAGTTCTTGAATCAACACATTAGACCTCCCTGAGATGGAAACAGGAAAAAATATACTACATCTACCTTAAGGAAGGCAGCTGAGATAGTTTGCTATGGTGGAAGACTAAGAACACTGAAGAAGAGTTTCTTGTGACAGGTACTGGTGAAAGCATGGAGAAACAGGTGGAGGGTGTTGGATCTGCTCTCCGTCGCATTTCTAAGTGCTCAGGCTGGTGCCGAGTGTTAGACGCTCATCTTCTTCTTCTTAAGGCAATATATATAGCACTATGATTTTTGTCTCTGATCCTTGATTGAGGGTAGTAAGATAAGCTCTGAGTTTCTTTTGGGTAGAATACGTGGCTGACTTTCTGATGGCTAGGTGAAATGACTTTCTTAAATTCAGCCTGCTGATGAGCTTCTTTTCTAACATTACGTGTAGCAGCATAACCAAATGAATGTAAAACATCACCTCTGAAGAGGTGGCAGCTTGAATAGGAAGTAGTGGAGACTGACTAGAAATGTAGTTTCATTGATGTGCCCCAAGAAAAATGTTGTCAATGGAATAGGCAATAAAAGTGACATGGTGATGTTGACCCAGCTTGTACTGATGATACCCTCTGTGCTGATAGCTTCTTTTTTCTTCTTCTGATGGTTGGCTCAGGAAGTGATAGAAAAAGATTCTGATGGTTGAGCTGATTGCTGTCTGCTTTGAAAAATCTTACAGTTCTGCTAAGGAGATGATCCCAGAGATAATGCCTTCAGTCTTTACACGGCCCTACTATCAACCCCCTGGAAAGAGCATCTCAGTATAGTATGTCCCCTTCCATAGTTTTAACATCAGCATATCCAAGATAAAGTGACTGCCTCACCTGATGTAAAACCTGTTGAATAGGTGGAAGCCTGTGATTTACCATAGATAAAAAGAAACATGTTCCTAACCCTTCAGGCAGATGGAAGAGTGGAAGACTGTTGGAGTCCAACAGTGTGGAAGGCTGGTGATGAGAAATGACTGATTATGCTGTGCTTCAGACATCAGTTGAGAAGAATAGCAGGGAGGAATAGACACTGCCCTTTCTTTGGGCATGTACATTACAGACAGATAGAGGACATCTGGGGCCAAAAGAAGTCATCTGGCTGGACGACTTCTGTTTAGTTTTGAGAAAATCTAAATTTTTTTGTTTAGATTTGTGTAAATCCATTATGTGAGTGCACATATGGGTAAGTAGAAGACTAATAAAGGTAGTGCTCGACTTTGGTCTGTATGGTGTCAGTGATACATGAGCAGAGCCTCTCAAGTCATCTATTGACTGTGGAAGAAACATATATTGAGAGGGATTTTCTGGTTTATTTTTTCAGGAGGTGTTTTTTTCAGAAAATACCACCCTACATTGCAAAACATACTTTTAAAAATAGCTTCTCAGGAAATATGCAAGTATACTGTTTAAAGACAGACAAATTTTCTACTGGATTTTCTTGTTAGTACTATTCACAAGCATCAACGTATGCAAATAGCCTTGTGCCAAACTTAGGCAAAATTCTTCTTGTGCCCTTGTCATTTCACTGCACACTTCTATCTTGCTCGCTTCACAGCTATGTAAGAAAACTTTACAATCTTACAAGTTAAGTAGTGTTTTCAGTGTCTTGGAGAGCACTGTACAACTCTACCTTTCTCTTTCAAAAAATTAATCACATGGAGTATGATTGAGTATTGAGGTGATGCATGTATGAGTACCATACAAAATGTTATTCCTTCACCATGTCTATTGAAAATAGGAGTTTGTGGATGGCTTTTTGAATTTGTCTTTCAGGTGTTTGAGGAGAGTGGGTGGCTAAACTCTGTGTGTGTGTGTGTGTGTGTGTGTGTGTGTGTGTGTGTGTGTGTATATATATGTTGTTAGGTTAACTGATCTCACAGTTCATACTTCTATGAGCACCAAAGTGGTTCTATGTCATACAATAGTAACATTTGAATAGTATTCGTATTGCTAAGTTTAGGAGCACCACACATTAGGACAATAGTATTTTAGGACAAAAATTAAAAACTGAAATAGATACTATATTGTTTCTCCTGTATTTGCACTTGTTGGTTCAACCCCCCTATTTTATACAGTAGAACAAGTTGTTTCAGCTTTTTATCTTTTTATTCCTTAGCAAGCAGCCTGAAGCATGCTAGTTCTGCAAATTCACATCAACAGAAATACCGCAGGGACTTTTGTGTCCTCATATCTGTGTATGTTGAGCTACTAGAGCAATATGCATTCAGTCATGTACTTTCAGCTACATTTGAGGCCTGGTGGGGAAAGATTACCATCATGCATACTTAAACATTGCTACTTGGGGTAAAAAAGTTGAAAAAAGAGAGTTATCAACACAGCTGCACCCTATAGCTTGTTGAAATCGTGGCATTATTATTTTCAGTACGCATTTAGTCAAATTGTGTGTGTTTTCTGTGAGAAACTAGTAGTAGTTTAGACTAGTTTTGCAGGCAGATGATAGGGATTTTTAGTAAACTAAGCTGTCATTTCAGCAGTTTAAGTAGGTAGTCACAGGTGCAGTTGCTGTTGTGACTTTTTACCTGAGGCTATGATCCCATTGAATGAACTTTTACCTACCCTTTCTCTGATATGAGAAATTATAAAATGTACGAACTGGTAATATCAGAAAGCATCACTGAATTATTCTGTGTGTTAAAAAGAGAGGCTTCTAGTAATTTTGTTTGTATTTGGTAAGTGGGACAAAATGCCATTAGGCTAACTCCTGCTTTCTTTTCTTCTGGCACAGGAAATCCATCGTCGATTTGAAAATGCTCCTGACACAGCCAAGACAAAAGCTCTGCAAACTGTTATTGAGATGAAGGTAAATGACTGCATATAGGCAGCAGGGGAGTTTGTTCTCTGGAAAATAGGTTTTATATGAAAGGTTACCCTACCAAATACTATATACTTCTATCAGTCTACTAATTTAAATTAAGTATATTTATTTTAGACTATTTTATTATCTATTATTTTATTATTACTATTGACCAGTGGAGAGACAGAGCTGCTTCATGACACAATAGAGACATGCTTTCTGTCTGCCTGCAGCAGTGTACACAGATTTCTTTCAGTTAACCAATAATCCATTCTATTACAAGGATGGGAATGGTGGATTAGGAGGTTTTTATGATGATGTGAGTTATTATCTATTTTTAGTATCAACATTTGAAATACTGTTTTTCATCCTGTGTGTCAACAAAGGTAGCAGTTTGCAAACTCAAAACCCACTTAAAGAATGGGTCGTATAGCTAGCAAGATGTCTGCAGGTCATTATAAACCTAACTTCTCTAGATGAATTTGTGATTGAATTCTTATACCATTAACTCAAGTATCTAATGGAACAATGGCAATTTGCCAAGAGCTCAGGAGTCACAAGTGAAGTGTGTGGTTTACACAGCTTTATGCAATCATATTTCATCTTATATGGTCCATAAAGTATGTCAGAAAAGGTTTGGACAAATACAGTTAAAAAGTTGCAAACTGTCTTTGCAAAATATTCTCTTCCATTCTGATATCCTTCCTTTCTCTCTTCTTCTTTATCTGTGCCTTTTTAGTTTATTTTCTTTGGTTTTTTTCCCCTTCAACTCTTTCCATTCCATCTCCATGTTTTCTATAGACATTTCCTATCTTCCTCCTCTGGAGCTTTTCCATTTACTGCCTTTCTTTTATTAGTCATCTTTGTGGTCCACAGTAATGAAAATTAATTGACCATCTGGTAACAATAAGCCATCTTTACTATCAAAAGAGAAACACCAGTATTTCTGGGAAATTATGTGAGCACTGAAAGAAAATACTATTGTAAATTACAGCATACCACTTCCCTTACTACCTCTCTAATTTTTTGTTGCAAATGTCCAGTTTACTGGTTTTAACTTAAGCATCGAAAATTAAGCAGGAGATCTGACTAGATGTTCATAATGGTCACCGAATGTTAGGGGTTGGAAGGGACCTCTGGAGATCGAGTCCAACCCCCATGCCAGAGCAGGACCATCTAGTCTAGGGCAGGTCACACAGAAACTCATCCAGATGGGTCTTAACAAAGCAGGAGACTCCACAACCTCCTTGGGGAGCCTGTTCCAGTGCTCTGGAACCCTTACAGTAAAGAAGTTCTTCCTCATGTTGAGGTGGAACTTCCTGTGCTCCAGCTTGTGATGACCATTGCCCTGTGTCCTATTGCAGGGCATAAGTGAGAAGAGATTGCCCTTTCCTTCCTGACACCCAGCCTGCATATATTTATACATGTTAACTAGATCTAAGTCTTCTCTTCTCCAGACTAAA
>NW_008608237.1:0-18445 GCF_000691845.1 Merops nubicus
GGCTGTTTCCCTGCCTCTGCCGTTCTCCCTCTCGGTCGTTTTTGGCCCAGAAAGCCGGCCGTGTCCTGGGCTGCGTCACTAGAAGCGTGACCAGTAGGTCGAGTGAGGCGACTGTGCTGCTCTGCTCGTCTCTGGTGAGACCCCACCTGCAGTGCTGGGTCTGCCTTTGGAGTCAGGAGGAGGCCATAAAAACGATGTGAGGCTGAGGGAGTTGGGGCTGTTAGTCTGGTGAAGAGAAGGCTCCGGGGAGACCTTTTGCAACCTTTCAATACTTAAAGGGGCCTATAGAAATATGGGGACAGATTTCTTAGCAGGGCCTGTTGCGATAGAATGAGGGGTAATGGTTTTAAACTAAAAGAGGGTAGATTTAGACTAAACACAAGAAAGACATTTTTTACTATGAGGGTGGTGAAACACTGGCCCAGGTTGCCCAGCCAGGTGGTAAAAGGCCCATTTCTGGAAACATTCCAGGTCTAAAGGCTGGATGGGTGTCTGGGCAACCTGATCTCGATGAAGATGTCACTGTTCACTGCAGGGAGGTTGAACTAGGTGACTTTTAAAGGTCTCTTCTAACCCAAACAACTCAATGACGATTTTCCTGAAGCTGTGACTGTCCTGACAAGGCTCAGCACCTCCAGCCCTGCTCTGACACAGAGGTGAAAGCTGCCATGCTGCAGCAGCAGAGGTATGCTGCTCTGGGCTGCAGCTCCACAGCTGGGCAGTGAGTGGGTTTCGTCCTCACTCACCCTGCTTTGTAACATGGCACACCACAGCCTGAGGTAACATGTTGAACCATGAGGTGACTAATGTGCTTGGCTCAGATTGGTCGCTGAACCAAAGTGCGCTTTTCTATCTTGCCAGCAAACTTGGCTTGCCAGTGCTTACCCTGATAGCAGTTAAGTTTAGTCTCCCATCCCTCTGCTAATCCTACTGTTTATATTTAGTTAGCTAAAACCCAAAGTAGGTCTGGTGGTTTGGGGAGAATGAACATAAGTGCAAATCCAGGTGTTTCCCTCCAGCTGGGTGCTTAAATCAATGCTATGGTTTTGAGGCCAGGGCTTGCTGCAGGTGCCAACTTTCAAACGGCAAATCAAAGTTGCAAGCAGCTGTTGAATCCTATGGCCATAGATTGTTTATTTTGTGGAAGAGAAGAAGGAGTTAGCTGTCCTGATTTAAATTGAAGTTTTGAATTTTCACATTTGACTGACTAATCCCTCTTGCAGTATCGATTGGAGTTCTTCATTTCCTGCCCTACAGTTGTTTATTTTACAGCTCTTTGTACCGCATTGGTTCAGCACCTCTTCTCGTGGGAATCCCCTTGCAAAGTTCCCCTTTTGCCTCAGTCTCAGAGAATTATGTACTTCACTGTAAGACCACATACCTTTCACAAAATCCTTTCTTCTCATGCAAAACACTGTTACAAAGAATTAAGATCCAGTAACAGAGAAGCCAAATCACTGTCAGTTTTCAGACTTCCTCACCACAAGAAACAAAGTACCAACAGTAGGGTATGGTAAAGAGTAATGTAACAGTAACGGAACTGGTGGATTTCTTGTGTTCAGCGTGTTGGTTGTGTATTTTCTGTTACCTGTCACTTAGAACATGAGGCTGAGCAGAACCACTGCTGAACCTTAACTAACAGACAGATGCAAATCTGCCTCACCGTGGCGCAGACCGTGCCGTCTGTGCCACGGGGTGCTCCGGGATTCTCAGCGTTTCACTGGCTTTGCTGTGAAATTCAATCAAAGCAAACGAACCCTGCAACCCTTATTTTTATGCTGGGAGCCTTCCAATAGTGAGTAGTATAATGAGTTTCCTCTGGGGCAAATAACCTGAAGGTGGTTCTGAAGGAAAAACCCTTTTAATATAATGAGGGTGTTCAATGAAAACAAAATATAGCCTTTTAAAGGGCACTGTAGCTAATTATTCCATTGCTGAAATTTCAGAAGAAGCATTTTCCAGAGTTTATCCTCTCAGGTCATTTGTCCAGAATCCCTTTGTCTTACAGCGGAAGACAGTTTTTTTGAACAAAATTCTAAATACACTGAAAATAGAAAATTCATTTTAGGAAGAATTACTGACTAGTTATTTCATATTTGGTTAATTAACCCCCTCAAAATTCTCCATTTAATTTGGGTCTGCAGAAGTAATTTATTTTGACACATCCATTTCACTAAACTGATCATGAGTCTCCTGTTAAGAAAACAAACCGCGACACCGAGATGATGCAGCTCATCTTCCACACCTTCTGCTTCGTTGCACTGCTGTTGAAAGTCATGTAATTGGGGCAGTACCTGCAGTGAACCTCGGAGTGCTAAGCAGGAGCAAAGGCAGTGCTGCCCCGGCTGGGGGGCGGAGTGGCTGGGGAGCTGCGGGCAGCCAGCGCTCTCCCCTGGGCCTTCGGGAGGTTACCAAATGGAAATGACATCACCCCCAGCCAATCGGGTGGCCCCAGGGGTGCAGCTGGATGGAAGCCATACTCCACTTAAGTAACAAGACATGACATACCATGTGCTAATGCTAAATAATTTATCCCTCAGGCATACAGTGTATTGCAAAGCCAAGCTGAGGCCTGGTCAACAGTTTGTAGTTTAAATTAAAACTGGCTTTTCTGTCTTAAAGGGAGGGAGGGGGCTGTCAGCTGCTGTGATCAAAAGTGGAATGCAGAAATCTGGGGCCTCCTCTTCTCTTCTCTTCTCTTCTCTTCTCTTCTCTTCTCTTCTCTTCTCTTCTCTTCTCTTCTCTTTTCTCTTCTCTTCTCTTCTCTTCTCTTCTCTTCTCTTCTCTTCTCTTCTCTTCTCTTCTCTTCTCTTCTCTTCTCTTCTTCCTCCTATTATAATTCAACCTAATCAAAACAGTTTTTTATGATTTTGGGAATGTGCTCCACATATCTCTATTAACATGCAGGAAAACCTTAGAGCATGTTTTAAGCCACTATGAATAATTATTTCCAACATATCCTTGAAGCTATGGTATTAGAACCTGTAATATCCTAAACTGAAGCTATTCCAAAATTTGATCATATATGCATTTATGTTACCAATGTTGTATGGGCGTTGCCACAGCAGAGTCATAAATATGTCTCATTAGGACTCCAGAGGGATTTGCTTCTGCTTTGGCTGAAGGTCACGCCCAGTCAGCCTGCCTTATGGATGGTTTGAGCTAGCAGTACCCAGGACACTGGATGTGATGTTACCCAGAGGATTTTGTTCCCTGCTGTTGGCTGCTGGAACTCACAGCATGGCCTCTGCAGCTCCATGGTCCAGCTAAGCTTGGCCAACCCTTTGACCTACTTCTGGTAAAATACAGTGCCGATTTTACTTAAGAGCTGGGTGCCACGATATGCTAGAAACCTCTTTCACTGAAACCATGAGAAGTTGGAAGCAGCCAGCACCTTCCATAATCTGTCTCTGTGCAGCACTCTAAAAAAAAAGTGTCTCAAATATTCTTTCCTCTTCCACTGTGCTATTGACCAAGAAATGAACAGTTAAAATATATGCCATGTTGGTGGGAAGGAGAGAGCAATTGCCTTCATTTTAGGATGAGACATTAGAAGGACCTCTGGCCTATGGAATAAGTGAGAATATATTTACCTAGTCCCAACATGTTTGGCTAGTTAAAACCTGGAGAGCATGAAGTGGTACAGAGTTAAAAGGAGCATGTGGAAAAAAATACAAAACAAATTGGTTGTGTGTCTGAAAGGTCTTGAGGGAATTCAGCTTTATTGCCACAATAGTACCCTTTCCAGTGTGCAATTACTGGTTGTCATGGAAAGGGATTTTGAAGATTCCTCTTGTTTTGGATGCTGGAAAGCATGTTTACTTTAAGTAAGAGGTTGCATTTGATTTTTCTTTTCCATATTTGTTTATTTATCCAGGTTCTTGTATGATGGTCAGGCTGGCATCAAAGTTCCCCTTAGATTATAAAAAAAAAAAAAAAAACAAAACAAAACCAAATCCCAAACAAACAAAGGAAGCCACTGAAAAAAAGAAGTCAGCAGCTAAAAAGTAAATACTTTTAGTATTTTAAGTTATGTGAGTTAGTAATGTGAATTCTGTGATAGGGAAAGCTCTTCTATTAATAATATCCAACCTTGTCAAAAACACATTTTTGTAATTGATGATTCTTCTTTTACTCAAACATTTGTACAATGAGTAACAAAGCCTTTGCATCTAAATCCAAGTAGGAGCAGAATTTGGCAAATCTAATTCCTTCCTGGATTTTCGCAGCTCTACTTCCTTTAGGAAGTTTTTAGTCAATGGAAAACAAAGGCTTATTGAAAGGATTAAAGTTACAACTATTCTCTTTGTTTTAGAGCTTCAGTCACGGTCTTCCTCTAGTAAACAACATTTGCAATTAATAAAACTTCTAAAAAAACAGGAACTTTGGGGAAGTACGTGCTTATGATAAGCAGCAGGATTTCTTTTAACAGAACTCTATACAAAGGTGTAGTCTTTTTAAGTTAAGACAATGATAACAATTGAGTTTCTCAGTGGATTTTAAAAGCGTTCCTTCTGCTAAAGACATGACAACACGCTCTACAGGCAGGGATGGGCAATACATTTCAGTACGACATATCTTGTCAACAGTTTATTGTGTCCCAAAATTATTTTAAATAGCTGCAAACAACTCACATTTCATATCATGCATAAACCTAGTAATCATGTCTCACACAATGAAATATCTGTGCCCATTGGACACACAGTACTGCATATATTTATGAACTATTACCCAGAAATTGTTTATTGTTTCCTTTATACGACGCTTGAAAAAGGCATTTGGATAGTAGTTATCTGTACATGAATAAGACACATGGAATATTTAATCTTTATAATTTATCTTTTACTATTTCCATGTCATGAAATATCTCATGAATATTTTCATGTTTGTGTCAACTATATTTCTCTTACTCGCTTTATGTGCTTACTCCCAAGGAATTATCTCCTGTCAGAGGGAAACTGAGGGAGACGTTGAAACTTTGTTGTTGGCCTTCCCTGGAGGGCAGTGTGGAGCTGCAGGATAACTGGGAGAGGGTGTTGCAGGAGACATTTCACAAACAGCTCAGCTATTGTTCTCACTCAAGTGTCCAGCTCTTTTTGTGGTGTGGTTTATGTCCAAAGGGTGCTGAAAATGGCAATCTGGAGAATAAAGGGACTGCAGTTCTGACTGGCCCCTTCAGCGCAAGTGTGGTGTTGTTTCTTACACACCAGCTCTCATTTACCAAAAGTATCTTAAGCCCTTGTCCTTCTGATGATAATTTTTACGCTTTTATCTCCCACATAGGCAGATTTTTCCTTTCGGATGTTTTTCTGAGTAGATGTTCCTGTGAACTGAGAGTATCTTTGCTAACCTCTAATCCAGAATGAACTTCTGGTGAAGTTAGAAACCTTCTGAAACAGGAGGTTTTAGTGGAGATCCTGACTCAGACTGTATTTCAGCAACAGGAACAGTGCTTTGTTATCAGTAGAATGTGAGTCAGGCACCAACAGTAAATCTGATCTTTGAGATCATCCATTAAGGGTAAGCGTTCTCTGTTGCTCTCTGAAACAAACAAGAGACAGAGTCAAGTCATCTAAATTATGAAGTGTGACACAGATGATGCTAAATACTGTTTTTCAGACATCTTCCTACAGCAATCATCAGCTATTTTGTAAAAAAAGTGTGTTACTGATTAAGGGTGCTACACCAGACATTATATATGGAATCAGACTGTGAAGATAGTCCCATAGAACTCCGCAGGACAGTGTAAGTGGACAGACTGATTCCTAGAGGAAATAAGTGTTAGCATGAGAACAACAGCTGAACTAAAATCCCATAAGCCAGGAAAAACAGCTACACAATTACACTAACAGGTGGTTGGTTTCAAAACAAATTTCAAGGTCTGACAGCTCTGTGCACCTGCTTTGGGCTGATTTCTTTTAAGGACTTGGATTTGGCATGAACCATTGATAAAAACCATAATTCTTTGTGTCTGAGAAAAGTCATCATTACCATATAGTGATGATAAAGTACTAAAGCTTTCTAAAAGTAGTACTTAGCCAAAAGGTAATATGGGTCATTCCGCATACTCTGTCATTATAGCTCAAGCTTTTCTCTACCAGAGAGCTTCAGGCAAACACTGTTAGGATCAAACCTCTCCTTCTGTAAACTGAGATAATTCCATCTCACTGGAGTGGTGTGGTTTGAATTAGGTATGACTTCAGCCCTTGCCTTCACCAGCGTAAGAAAAATCAAATTGTAATTGATAGGGGATTTCGACAAAGATATTCAGCAAATTCTGTTGTAAAGGTTGTACGCTTTCTTCTAAATTTATTTTAACTGCTAACATTTCACTTGGGGAGGTTTTTCTTTTCTTTTCTTATATTTGATCTCAGCTTATAGGCATTTTTCCTGAGTTTTGGACAAAAGAAGGATGGTCGTTTTCATTTGTGAGAAAAAATCAAAACATGCTTTTATGGTTTAAATGCTGTTATTGTGATCCTTTCTGGATGGCTCCCACATGTCTGTAAGAAACAGCATAAATCTTAAATTTGATCAGAACAGCTTGATAAATGTAGCATTTTGAAGTTACTTAGTTTCTACAGAACTGAAATGATACTTTCAGAACAGTCTAAATACTTAGAAATTTGAGTCCCTCTAGTTTTCGGGTGGTGGGATTACACACAGTGCCAAGTTTATCATATCTCTGTAAGGTCTGGGCCTTCATTTTGAACACCTCACTTTGCAAACCTGTCAGGTCATGGTTTTACGTGATGCCATCCTGAGTCCTAGCAATATGTTTTGTTAGTTTCTTCTGGAGGGAGCAGGAAGAACATGATGCCAATTTTCACCTCTGAGCAAATAGTGTGATTAGATGATAGGCCCAGCTACAGCCTAGTGCCATTCTGGGGACACAGGTATGACCTAAACACTGCAAACTGCAGCTCCTTTTCACTTCTCTACTTCCTCACTCCTCTCCCCTGTTGAGCAGAACTTGTAAGCATTTATAAACTTCATGGTGCTCAAGCCTGTAGGGAGTGCATACACAACTGCTCCTTCAGTTCTTTATCTTACTGTGGGGGTTTCCCCTTTGCATTTTGCTGTTTTTTTAAATACACACAGTGATGGGTCACAGCCAGTACCAGAGAAACAAATAAACAGGGTTATTAACCTGGCCTGTCCCGTCTCCTTTTTACAAACAAAAATGCAAATCTGCATGAGAACAGCTTTTTGTTTTAACTGGCCTTCATTCCGAATGACTAAATACATTACCTGACAGCCCAGTGTTTTTTGTTTTTTGGTTTTTTTTTTTTTTTGTTTTGTTTTTTTTTTTCTGACGACTGTTTCTCAGACCTTCACAGAGTACTCCTTCTTCTGGATTGTTGAGGATGATCCTGTTAATTTTGCTTGGCTGCTGTATATGATTTTACTATGTCCCTGTCAAGGTCTGTCTGTTAGTTTTTCATATTTTTGTAGTTACATTCCAGATTTCATGATCTATAGACTTGAACCTGTCTAACTGGAAAATAAGATATGAAAGATATTAAGCTCCACCTTGTGATATATACTTAAAATGTACATTTATCAGTCTGTTGCATCATTTATCCAGATTTGCAGTGCATTTGCCTTTCTTGTAGTTATTATGCTAATAAAGACTGGGATGCCCTTTTTTTTTTGGCTGCAAACCAATCACTAGCACAAAGCCAAAACCTCAGCTACCTTCCTTAAGGAGGAGGAGTTAGCAGAGCTGAGCATTAGGTTCAAGAACTGAGTGCAAGGATTTATCACTTGAAGGTTCAACCTACAGAAAAAAAAAAAAAAATTAGAGAGGATCACATGGATGAAGTATCTGAACATCTGCAAACTTTCCATCACGGTTACCTTGCAGCAGGCCAGGGACAATAGTCTTTTCTACCAGGGAGCTCGTAGAGACTGGCCATCCACAGTACTGTTTAAAGTTAGTTCTGTGGTAACCTGCACTCACACCAAATTCAGTTCAGTGTGAAGCCACCCCCTTGGACTGTGAGTGCCCCCCGTGCATTTCAGAGACAGCCACCCAGGGCAGGGTAACTTGGCTGTGTGTTTCACGGAGCGTGGCTCACCCCAGTGAAACCCAGCGGGAAACGCTCTCGTGGGCAGGCACCATGGACGGGGGTTAGCGAGGTCCACGACATGTAGCGTGGTGAACAGCTGAGAAGGAGCCAGTGCCCAGTAGCTCCTTCAGTACAGCTGCTTGCAGAGGCACGTTTGTCTGTAGTGTGAATCATTCTGAGAAGGTGTGCATCTTGGGGTTACTGCATTTGGAGACTACCACTGAGCTTACTGCACTGCTGTGGCAAACAGTTTCTTCATCCAGTACGAATGCTGCTTAGAGCTGTGTTGTTTTCTAATATATCGTCAGATTTCAACCTGCTATGGAGTGATCCTTTGTCCCTTTCTTAGAATGTGCCTCTAAGCTTTTCAAAAGGTCAGGACATCTCAGGACTTTGCTTTGAATGGGTTTCTCAGGGACCTGACTGTTGAAGTGTACTCAGATTTTAAACCAAAAGATCTGACCCACTTTGGAGAGGAAGAAGAACAAATAGAACTGGAAGTGGGAAGGTCACCTTTAATAGCATATGAACTGCTTCTTAACAAGCTTTACAATTGCTTTGTTTCTTCCTCTCCTAGAGCTGTAAACATGACTAGCCAAAGGAAGACCTTAGAAAACAACTCAAGGAAGCTACTACGAAAGCTGTTGAGAAAGCAGAGAAGCCAGCTGGACCAGTTAGTGTTAAACACAACCTTTTATAATAGCTGTAGTGGATTGATTTCTCCACGTTTCTCAGTAGCTACACATCACATATTTTGATCTGGTACAGTGAAGTAAGTACATACAGAAAGCTCATTTTTTAATGCATAATAATAGGCTGGCTTCTATTTGTAGTCTTCCTAAATCCCTGGTAAATAGACAGCTGCTTAATCCAAGGCTGAACAGAAGAGAAAAATTTTAATACATCCTTGTTTCACTTAGAGTTTAGCTAAAAGAGACCCTCTCATTTTTCTTGTTTTGAGCACATTTACTAGAGCAAGCACATTTGCCAATGAACTGAGAAATGCGTGGAATTTAACCATGATGTCAAAATTGTGAACCTCATGCTTGGAAGGTTGTATTGTTAGAGGGAATGTTTGTGCTATTTTATATTTGAAGAATCAAGGAGATGGGATAATATTGACACAACATAGGTTAAACATCTTAGTGAGAATAAGTGAGAATAGATATAAAATCTAACTCTAAATTATTGTGATGTCTGAAAAAGGTGTTGGGACCGGGAGGTAGGGCTGATGAATGCAGGTAGTATATCTATGTCTGTAATTTGAAGTAACCATCATGTATTTTTAGAGTTTCAACTACAAGGTCACTGCAAGCTTATGTGGCATTCACGATCCCTGTCCCTCCTTTCTTAACTGTGCCTAAGCAGAAGGAGGAGTTGCTCAGACACCATGCGATGCCTTTGTTGTCCAGAGTGGTTTGCACCAGCATTTGCACTACATGCAGTGTACAGTGGGGGGATTTGATGTTCCCTGGCTTTCCTTTCATTCCCCCACTGGGCAGTCTGTGTTGGTCTCCCCAGTGTATTATATCTTGCTTGCAGGCAAACGTGGTCCTTTGGTACCTGTCAAAGGAACAGCAGTAAGGGCAGGTGTTCCTCTGTTGCTGTGTTCTTCCTCTTGCCACAATATTTAATCTCTGTCCCCCAGTATTTTTCTGCCTCTCATCTGAAGTCTAAGAGACATCTCTGATATAAATTGAAGGATGTGTTCTTTTCCTGTTATGTCTTCAGGAGCCCAATTCTCCTTGCATACTCTAACTACTATTTGTAAATGGTAACTCTATCTCCATGGTTGGTTAGGTTATTGAACTCCATTTCTCATTCTGCACTTAGTTTTTATTTTCAGAAAAGCAGCCTGTGGCTCTTTATATTAGGTATCACGGGGAAATTTTGCTGGAATATGTTTTGCAAGCTGAAATGTTTCTGACAGTAAAAAAAAAATTCTCATGTCTGTTAAGCACTTGGCTACATTAGAATATAGTTTTATCCAGAATATTTTATCTCAGACTGGGGGGAAATTTGAATTCTGAAGTGACATCAAGTGAAGGTTAAGTCATATGTATGCACAGCATGAACAAAAGGAAATGGTTCTTTATGAGAAACAGCAAAACTGAGCAGGTAGGGAAAAGGAGAATGCAAATTTTGCAATGGGAACACAAAAGAAAAGCTTTTTGTGTAATCAGTGTAGCAAACAAGAATAATAATAACAGAGATGGAAATGTGGCAAACAAGAAGGGATTTAAAAAATGTAGTTATACTCACTGAGCTGATTGAGCTAGAATTGCCTTTGTATCATCTACTGTCTTGCAGTTTGAAACTGAAGTACATTATGCAACAGAAATGAGAAAAATGCCTAATACACTAGTTTTGACTTTGAATGTTTGAGCTGTGAAATGCCTTTGTTTCATGTATTTATTTGTTTGTGACATTATCTACGAGTGATGACTGATTTCTTCCTATAGAATATCCATTCCCTACAACTAAAGAGGGGTGGGTCATTCAACCTTTGTCTTTGGAGTGAGAAAATAAGTTGTACCTGCAAAGAGAAGAGATTGTCCATGTTATTGCTGTGTCTGCCCCAGTGCTTCTGTATGGATCTCTCAGCCTTTATAAGTTATAAATGTCACATAACTTTTTCTAGAGTAAGTTGAATATAATTCTAAATTATGGTCTAGTGATAAAAGTTAATGCAGTAAACTGAGGTTGACCTAGAATAGCAGAGGAAAATAATCTCATTTTATCTCGCTCTGTAGGTGGTACAGTGTTCTACAGAATCACTGAGCCTTTACTTTCTCTCTAAATGTCCTTCATTTTCCTGTGCTGAGAAGCTATTTGTGCAGGATAGAAGTTCTGTCTGTACTGTATTTCTGCAGATAACTGGTAAGGAATCAAATTTTTAAATTGTTGCATAGAGCTTCTCAGATGCCTCTACAACTTCAGACAATAAAAGCTTTTAAAACTTAAGAGTTTTGGAGTCGTCCACCTCTTCTCAGATACAGTATTGTTATTTTAAAGGCTTTGTGGTTGTTTCCAACTCCAGGACACGTTTTCTGTGCAATATACCACTCCAAGCTCATGGATTTGTAATCAGTGGAGAAAACAAATTCATAAGGCTGTTCACCATTTAAAGTATCACAGTTCAAGCTTAAGAGACAGTTAATTACAGCAATTATACTTCCTTGTCTTCACTGCAGTTACAAAAAGTGATCTTTACACGTTGTGCTTGTGTGATTCAAGTGAAGCCATGGTCTCATCATGAACCCTGTAGCTTTCTTCTATTCTGCTTTGTTTGTCACAAGCCACTTTCTGCTTAGGTGGTTAATTGTAGGTTTGCTTTGGAAGAGTGTCTGTTCTGGCTTATTGTCTCAGAAACAGCAGACCTTAAACTGAACAAGATATAGCCTGGAATCACTTGAAATCCTATTGCTTCCAGTAACCTTGAGAGGGCTCATAAAAATATGACCTCTGAAGAAAGAAAAGGAGAGATCTGATTATGAAAGGAAAGGAAAACTTTCTGTCCAGAGCAAGTGATTAAGCTTCATGTCTCCATTTCCAAAACCACCTTGAAACAAGTCCAAAATGATACCTAGGATTTGCTTTAGCTGTTACAATCCATGTTTTAGTTTGCTGTAATTTTCCATTGAATGGCAAAAAATGTATATGACAGATTTATAAAATTATCCTTTTTTTCTTCAGTGTGATCTTTTTGTAGTTACAGTTGAGTTCCCCCCTCCTCTCTTTTCTCCTCTGTCTTTTTCTAGAAGTTCCTGTCTTGATTTTGTGGGTTTATTTTTCAGGAATGCTCTCAGGCAAAAATTCCCAATGGTACAAAGACAAATAGATTTTCTTTAAAAAAAATAAATTCTTTTTCGTTTTGTAGCCTTTGTATGTTTTATCCGTCTTGGAGAGGTATTGCATTTAAATATATGCATCATTAGTGAAGATCTGTGTGTGTACAGCTGAGAGCAGAACTGGCTTAAAGTCTGCTTCCAAAGGAAATTGAGTAGGATCCTGCAATCCCAACCCGTTTCCCTTTCCAACAGCAACGAGCGGAATCAGAAGGGAACTAATGAATTCTGGTCCATTTCCTTCAGCGCACCAAAGCTCTTCAAACACGCTCTGAAGAAGGGAAATGAAGTAGGATTAGTCCATTTCCCTTTGAAGCCAGCTGTGTGTTCACAGTGCAAGGACTGGAACGTTGTTTCACTTGCTGCTTTCTGGCTCTGGGCCAAACTGTAGTATCATCTTGAATTGATGCAAGATCTGGAAATACGCAGCTCAACACGGCAGACTGCCTCTGGACAGCGAGTGAGAAATTGGGGTCTGTATCAGGAATTGGCTTGGGGTGTTGCTCCTCAGTTCTTTACCTGTTTGGCAAAGGATTTTTTTTCATACGCTTTACCTGTACATAAGTAGTTCTTGGGCCTTATTTTCCCTTTGAGATTGACTTCAAATGGGAGTGTGAATTTTTAATGTAATGTTAAAGCATTTTGTTATTTCCTTAGTGCTATTAAGTTGTGATTTTGAGGGGGAAAAGTCCCACAAGTTTCATCTTATACAGAGTGTGTGGAGGGGGAAGGGTGTTTGAGGAGCTGTATACTGCTGAAAATTGTGTATGTGTGACTCATCTAAGTACTATTTTTCTGCCTGTATACAGCATCTTTCTTTCCAGAATGTTTCAAAACATTTTGTCTATAATGCAGTGATTGCTTAGCATGTGAAATTCTTAGGGACTGAAACGTCCTTCTGCTCCAAAAGGATGAGACTTTGCTGCTCTGTTTGCATTTAGATAAGCAGAAAATAAGAAAAAAAAGTGGGCAGGATCTTATCCACAGCATTATGGACAAAGTACACTGGAACGAAAAGTGGCTGCAATCTCATAAGCACTGTGCCATGGGGAAGAATTGGAACACTTGGGCTGGGACCTTTCTTGGAATGTGTCCACAGACACTGGCCCTGGTCTTACCTGTTAACAGGGCAGCTGCGATTTCCATGTTTTCCTGTGCCAGCATGGTTTTTACCTGTTCACTCACAGCCCACTTCTGAACGCAGAGGCTAAGCTGGCACACGTGCTGCCCTGATGGCGTGGAGGAGGCTGAGCCAGGCGGTTACTGGTGCAGCAGTGGCAGCTGGAGGTGAGGCCTTCTTCACAGCCTGTGTGGCGTAGCTGTGCTGGCAGAAATCTGTAGTGTAGTGCTGACTCTAGGGATCAGTGGATGAAGATTCTTGGCTGCCCTTAAAGTAGATGTGCACTAACCAAATCAGGGATTTGTAGATTAGGACTGGGACTTCAGGCTTGGTCCAGAAGTGAGAGGAGGATGGAGGAATACCCAGAGCACCAGAGCAATATCGGACTCTGTCAGGCCGAATGCAGTGCAGCTTCTCTCAGAGGTTCATGTTTGCTTGCAGGTTGAGCGAGCTGCTGAGTTGGTACCAGACCTGACAAAAGGCAACTGACACAAGCAGCCTTTGTATTAAAAACATGCTAACAATAAATTGAAGAAAGCTAGCAATAAATATAAGGGAAACTCTTTTTATTCCGACTGCTATTTTTTACCTAAAGACAATTCTGTCTGTAATAGTGACGGATTGTGATTGCAGAGCTGAGTTCAAACCACAAAATCTGAATCTGTATGGGCCTGCCTTTTGAGAAGATTAGGCAGTCCAAAACTAAATCCATGGATAAAGCAGTGATCTTTCTTCAGGCTTTGGAAAAACCAAAGGAATTTCTTAGTTTGCTGTTCTTTGTTCTCAGGAAAGCACAGTGAAAGGAGGCAAAATAGGAAAGGCTATGCTTGCATTCCTAAAGAGGCCTTAAAAAACCCCCAAACACCCAGGCAATAAAGAGTCAGGTAGGAAAAGATGAATAGCCTTGAGAATTTACATTCAAAACTGCCCTTATGGGAGAGCTACAGGAAAGCTTAACAGAGCTCCATAAGTGCTATTAACTCAGCCAAAAGCTAACAGAAAATTGTTAGTATTCTACAAAGCCCAAGACAAGTCCCAAACGCATGCACACTGATTAGACATGCATGACTTCTGGGGGCCCTGAGGTGGGAGGGGATGCACCCGATCAAGAGAGCGGGGAAAAACAAATAAAAAAAAAGTGAGATAATTCAGTACTCCCTAACCCTCTACTCTGGAGATGTTCCCTTTTGTGTTTAACACAACAGAGGTAGAAATTAGGCCACAGCATCACTGGAGCAGACGGGCAGGCTCTGTCTGAGCAGCGGCAGCATGTGCTTCTTTTCAGGGGGTTGCCTGGCAACTGAATGCTGTCCGCCTGAGTAACTGCAGGAGCCCATTGAAACCCACCGGCGGCAGAGCAGGGAGAGAAAGGAAGAAAGGAAAGAGGAGGGGGGAAAGTGAGCTCACCAGTTTAGAAATTTCTGGCAGTAGAGTGAGGGCACTAAGAATGAAAGAGGGAAAGCAAACTAGGAAAGGGGAGACAAACTCTTGCTATTCAAGAGTAAATCTCTCCAGAGATGTCTAATTTTATTTCATACATGTCAGAGAGGGATTTTAACTTCACTGATTTTATAGAAATACAGATGGTCACACCCAAAGACTATGTTATTTCTGATGTGTAGCGTATGCAAGCTTCTGAAAAGCCAAAAGTGCTCGTGGGGAGCTGAGGGCAGATGCACAGCCTGACTGCAGGTAGCACCAGTGCAGCCACACTCTGGGTGACTGGGCTCTCAGGCCAGTAAACTCTGCTGCTGTTAGCCCAGTGGGACAGGACGTGTCAGCTCCTAGAATGACGTCATTAAAAGCTGTGCTGAGGCCTGATTCTATTATAGTGACCAACAATTAGATTGCATCATTGTGCCAAGTGGCTGATTTCTATTAGTGTGGGAATTAGTTAAATATCACTTCATTTGGGGTTTTAAAGAACCTAAGGGAGTCAAGTGTTTAACTCTCACTGAATTTCAATGGCATATCTCCCAGGGAAAATTAATGAGCTGAGTCCTAAGAAGCCTTGCTGTTTCCAAAGGAGCTTAAATTTATAGTTTGTTGTCCAAGTCTCTTTTTCTCCTCATTTATAGATATGGAGTATTTATTTTTATGTGCAGAATTATTTATCAGTAATTTCAGTTATTAAAAGTTTGGAAATATGGAGTCCTTGCTCTTATGGAACAAGCTTTAAAATTATTCCAACTAATGTTATTGTCAGAGTTGTGAAGAAAATAGTTGTGGAGAGAGACATCTTGACCACTTTAAGAGTTAGCAGCTTGCTGAACTGAGTGGTTAATTCCCTCAGAAGTCAAAATCAGGTTCAGGAAATGAGCACTGAAACAGCTTTCACTGGAGGTTACGGCAGTCTGCTTTCTTAGGGAAAACTCAAGCCCTGGAGAAAATACTGGAATTAGTTAAATATCCAAACAGGAAATGCTATATTAAATTAGACCAATATTCCATCTGATATGAAGCTAATTTTTGACAGTGGCCAGAAGCACAGGGAAGCATATTAGGAATAATTCTGAAAACAATTCCCTGTAAAGGGAATATTTTTCAAACTGTAATCTGTTGATGGTAGGATTATTTTTTTAAAATGTAATGGTTAAAGTAAATATATATCAGTATGATTGGTCCTTGTAAGAACTCTAAAAGAGCTGTAAGTCCTTACAGACAAAAGCATCCATTATGAGTTAGAAGTTTGTTTTTTTTTTCTGGTCTGGGCCAGAAAATACAAATTGAAATACAGTGAAGAATTTCTGTGGTGCATGTTCCCAGGAGCTCTGCTCGCACTAAGTTATCAATCTTCTTTGATTTTTCCTCTAGGTGTATACAGGAATTCAGCTAGTAGTATGAATGTGTTTAATATATTCAAATTAACTGGACAGTCATTACTGCACATGAGCCTGATGAGATGTCAAGGACTGAGTATACCTACCAAGAGCAGGGGTATACTGTTACACTGTCCTGTTGTGGCAAGGCCACTCTTCTGCAGCAGCCAACCACTTCTGAATTTCAGGGCTGATACTGACAGACTTAGGTGAAGGCAGCATGGATCTTTTCTCAGCTACATAAGTGGTGTATGATTTATGGTAACAGTGGAGATTAGGAAAAAAAAAATCCCAAAGAACTAAGAATAATATTTCCATTACATCTGAAAAATTGTGTCATATGAGGTAGCAAATGCAGACAATTATACTTTTTTGCACTATGAGGTATGAAAAGAAATTTTAATATAATTAAATAAAGCGTAGATAAAGGAAGTAGTTTTATATCCTTTGGAAACCAGGATGTAAATTACTGGGTTTTTGTTGTCTTGTAATAACTGTTGTGATCTTTTTAGAAACAAGTTCGAACGTCTGGGGAGAATTAACTATCCAGGCAATGCGTGGTTGTGACAGTTGCAGCTGTAGCTTATAGGGCACTGAAAGAAGCAAATCTTTTGGGATCAGACATCCTATGTGCTGTCTTGATGACATGCAGACTTTTAATCCAAAAGTGCAGTCTTCCAGGGTATTTTTTAGATTCTATGTTGCTGCTGTCATCAGGCATATCATTCCTATTATTCTCAGTTCGCTGGGTTGTGCAAGAAACAGTTTTTCTCCCAAAGCCCAGGAAATTAGCCGTGTTGATTGTTCATCAGATACCACAACTGAAGTTTGGCTTTGTGTTTGACTGAAGAGAATTTTCTGTAATCAAAAACTGTGTATCCATTCTGTGTCTGAATGTAGGATCAGAAATTCCCAGGTTTTCCAGGCTATGTGATTATTTCAGCTGTTCTGATACAATACGACTGGGCTCAGTCTTTGCTTTTCTCTTATCAGATTTGCCATACTCTACAATACAATAAACGCCCACACAAAAAACAATGTTAAAATAAGGTTAAGGTGAGGACATATGCTCACAAAGGAAGGAAGTTCTGAAATACTGTTTTCATTAAAATCTTCACTCAACAAGCAGAATGTTATCAGAAGATGAAGGGTCTGTGGCTGAGGACTGAAAATATCCTAAAATTTTTACTGCTGTGGTATGATCTATATTGTACAAAATGATTCTTCTGTGATCTGCTCCAGTTTGATAATCCCATCCACTATCAGAAGGAAAGAAGAGTTATTGGGGTAGATTACTTGCAATACTTACCGCTGAACAGTTTTATACATCAGTATTTTTTCTTTGATGCCTAGAGACAACGTTCAAAGCTGAGAGCCTATGTTCAATTCCTTTTACAAACGTCCTCTGATCATCCTGTTATGTATTTTAGGCTCTGAAATGCCAGCCTAAGTACCTGATGGGAAGACTGAGTTGTCAGTTTTTGGTCTGACTTCCACAGACCCACACTGTGCCTTGTAGTCTTGTCCAGACAGATTTACATGCACATTTACTCAATTTCACTTGGACGTCACAAAAAATGCCTTTGATACAAATCTTGTTCACTTTGATGAGGTTTCTGCAGATTCCACAAATATGATTTGACACCTAGATTTTTTTTCTTTATTGACTCCCTCTTACGCTTGCCTTCATTTTGACATGGTATTATGCCTACACAGCATTTAAAAATCATCTGGATTTTCATGCCATTTTGTCTGAGATCACTTTCCTGGAAAGCCACAATGTATTAGATCTATTATGCCATACTCCAGTGGCAAAATGTTATCAGAAATGTAAACAATAATTTTCAATATATTTTATCCTATGGTATTTGCTGTCAAGAGACAGACTTTTTCAATTAATGTCATATAATCAGACAGGAAATGTATTATGATGCTAAACAGTCAACTGGTAATAAATCTATATGAAGCAACAGCTACAGCTTGCTAATTCCAGTAATGAGGTTATATGAAGTACTGGGAGGAAGCTGTAATGATCAGAACAGCATCAAAAAGTCACACCTTTTGCAAATGTTCTATGCCTTCAAATGAACAATAAACAACAATACGGAGTGTTCACTGAGCCATCCGAGCAGGGGAGGGGGAGCTGTGCTCTTTTTTTCAGAAGGTTCACACAAACAGGAGACAAACTGTTAACTGTATTAAACAATTTCTAAGGATTTGCTTCCTACTGTCACTCTTGGATGGTTTTATTCTGGAATAAGAATGCCCGTACACAGAGGGTTTGGATTTTTAGAATTTTTAAAGTAATAGATCTACTTTGAACCTATGTCTTATTTGTACAAGCAAGTTTAGGCAGGGCCTTGGCTTTTGTCAAGATACTGTTCCAGCATATGCAGATTTTTATTGCAAGCTGCTGTTGAAACCTATGGTACAAGGTAGAATATACTCAGTTTAAAAATTCCTTAGAAAAATCTGAGGTTGTATGTGTGTTTGTAATCCTGTATTCAAGATAATGGTGCTGTGAGGAGCTCAGTATTTTTTTCTTATTTTACTTTTTATCTTTGTTTCTGTTTCTTTCTCTTTCCC
>NW_008608237.1:18476-46105 GCF_000691845.1 Merops nubicus
TTTATTTTTTTCTTTCTTGTGTTAGAGAATAAAATTAGTGAATTAAGAGAAAAAAAGTATGTAAGGCAAAAGATAAATAGAATTTCAGTCATAGTGAGCATTTCAGTTATTGTGCAAAGAAGCATGTTTCTTTAAATGAACATAATTAACTCTAAAAATATGATAGCTGTCAGGTTAAGAACAAATCTGATTTAATTTGTTCTGTGTATAGGTACAGATCCTCTGTTGTCTAAGCTATCATAGCTGGTGACTTGTTGAACTGTGATATATTACTCCAGATGGGGAGTGGTCAGTGTAAGAATATTCATGGATCAGAGGTTCATTTTTTCTTTCATTTTGTAATTTTCCCTCCCCTAATTTTTCCTTGATTTTACTGTCCTGTGTGTTCCTCTCTCTTTTTCTCAGTTTTGTGGTTATTTAGGGAACAAACATAGTGTTTATAGTGTTGTTTAGAATAATACATGTTTTCACATCTAGTTTTCTATAAAATTTACATATGTTTGGCAGTGCTGTGCACATGGAAGTAAATCCTAAGGAGGTGCCCCTTGCTGAACCCAGTGTCTTGTGTTATCCAAAGAATAACTTCAAAGCTGATTATTTTACCAAGAGGCACCACACAGGGCAACCCTTTGATTTTTTTTTTTTACTGCTCACAAGCTCTGATAAAACAAATTAAAATAAAATTTCTCAAAGACTTCTTTATATTTTTATTTGCCCCAATAAAAGAGATCACCTCCACATTTTTGGGTGTGCTATAAAGTGCTTTTCTGTTGAACTGGTGTGATTACCATTTGCACATTCCTTAGTTTAAAGGAAAAAAGAAAGCTTTATAACGTGGAGCCTGTATTACACAGCCCTGTCATTGTGTTTAACGGGATTCAGTGCTGCAGCTGTTTATTCCCTTTATTCTTCTCTCTGACAACAATTTAAGATGATTTTGGTTGAAGTGTAATCATGTTCCATGTTATTCACCTATGTTATAAAAATCCTACCATATCTGCAAGTGTCATACATTCAGCAAATGTTTAAAATTGTGTTGAGAATTTAATAGATACGAGCAGATGGGTCCCCAGTTTCAATCCCTGTCATGAAAGATGCGTACTGCCGACAACCTGCCTTTAAATAATGACTATACCATATGTTGTTATAAAGAAACACACCAAGCTTTGGCAAACTGTTTAAAAAAATACTTTGTATCTTTCAGCCTTTTATTTTAAGACTGCCAAAGTTATTTCAAAACATGGAACAAGTGATTTAAATCAAACGCTTCATAGTGCTGATTAGTATTTAACCTGCTATGTAATAAACAGCTACATGAATAATTGAGAAAAACTTAGAAAATGGCTACTGCTATATCAAATTGTGTGTTGGCAAATCATTTAACCTGGCTGTCCTGAGTTTTTGTTTGATATGTGAGAACATAGCCACCTCACACTGGTTTTATTATGAATGCAGGAAGTGATGGTTATTAGGGCCTGGGAATCCTGTTAAAACATGCACTTGAATTAACATGTTACCACTGACAGTAGGCTTACTTTGTTAGCAAAGAGAAGAGCTTGAAGTATTCAAGTATTAGAAGTATTTTAAAAAAGCAAAAGGTACAGTAAAAAATAATGTATTCAAAATTGAAATGAAATATTGTTAGCAACCTCTCTTTTAGTGCATTAGAAGTAACCACACACTTAAAATGTGAACTCTGTTAATTTACAACAGTTGGAAACAGCAAATAGAAGAGCATAAAGTAAGTCAAGGCTTGTATGACATGGTAATATCTTTTACTAGACAAACTGGTTAAGTGAAATAGCAGCTGGATTTTCTGGGGTACAAGCTCTATTTAGGACTGAATAAAGCAGCTACTGAATACATTGTCTAGGAAAAATATTAACTGTCCCCATACAGCTTAAATAATTTCTATGCACAGCCTATTGTAGTCGTAGCACCATTGCTACAAGAAATTTAATATATTTGTGAAAATAATTTATTTTTCTAGTTAGCCACCACTGTGCTTCACAAAGTGATACCTATGCAAAAAATTGAGAGTCACTAGCAGTGCCACATACTATGCAATCCCAGTTAGAAGTGGTATACTTCGAGATAGAGACTCTTAGGTGCAGCTTGCATGGAATTACCATAGATTCCATTGAGTGTGTTCCAAATTTGTGGCCACACTATTTGCTAGAGACTGACCCTGAAGACTCCGCTGCTGTCATCTACAGCTGGACATTTATCCTGCAAGGCTGAACCCAGGATAACTTGCTATAGTTTTAAGTCACAGTTCCTGTCTTTGCACAGGAAAAACACCAATTGTAATTAATGTTTGGTATTCTGAACCCTGTTCTGAGATCTTTAGTAAGTTCTTAGATTTTTTTTTCTGTATGTATCCAGGCTACATGGTAGGATTAATGGTGTGCCCTGGCAATTTATTCAGACAGAGAATCAGCTCCCTCCTTTAGGCTGAATGAGCAGTTGTGTTGAATCATGAAGCCTAGTGGGAACATGCTCTCTGTGAGAGGCTTTGCATTCTGCCCAGCTATCTAGGGCTACTTTAGATTTCATCGTTGCTTACTAAGATATTTAAAGCAATATAACTCTGTAGGATAAATACAGTTATTCTTCTATGTATGACTTTTGAATTGGGGGTGAAAATCTTTCTAAGACATAGGTAATCTTTAGGTGGGGAAGGAATGCATGTTTAAGGACGTAATAATGGGATGGAACATACGGATGGTGCAAGCACATCCATAGTTAGTAGTAGTGCTGTAGCTATGGTGATCTGAGAGTACAGAAGCACAAGCAAGGCAAGGCTTCTGGGAAGAGGCAAAATCTTACTATATCTGTTTTCCTCTGGAGAAATAGATAAGCTGTTGAGAATGCAAGGCCGAAAGAGACATGAAGTAGATAGAAGTAGCAAATGTCAAACTGTATTCCCTTTGGGAATAAATTATTTGGTAATTTAAATTACTTAATTATGTAAACAGTTTGAAGGAAAGAAGGTGGCAAGCACTGCTGCAGCACAGGGAGAGATGGAAAAGTCATTAGTCACTGGGAGACTGAAGGATGATGATGGAAAACAACAATAAAGGGAAAGTTTAGAAGCAACTGCTGGAAAGAAAAAAAATCGTCTATTAAGATAGATAGTTTATTATAAACAAAACCACAATTATGCTCTTCCAGAGTACTCCTGTGAATTTTAGTAATTCCTTGTGGATTTGTTTGTGTGAGAGCAGAATTTCTCCATGAGATTCTATCGCCAATGTAATTGTGTTCACCTTTGTATTTAAAGTAGCTAGGTTCTTTCTCTGTTCCTCTATTTCCTTAAATTGAATGTTTTCTCTCTTTAAGTGTGATGCACTTTTTCTTTTATTTGGTGAATCAAAGCAGCTCAGACAGATTGCATAGCATTGTCTCTAATCAAATGAAAGTGGATAACTCTGTAGTTTGAAAGTGAAACCCAACAGCAGTTCCAATGAAAACAAATTTCATTAAGTGTAACTATTTTTTTCTGTTTATATTGCCTTGTTTTCAATCTCCTTGCAAATTGCTGTTTCTTCCTTCTTCTTTTGTAGTTCTAACAAACCAAAGTGAAACTAAACATGCTTTGATCGCATACACAACATCATCCAAAAAATTCAGCGACTCTCATATCATGTGGAAGGTACATGCTCTGTTTTTCTAAAGACTCAGTTATGTGAACTTTGTAGAATGTTTGTTGTTTGGCATTATCAATACTTCTTCTTCTGTAACAAATTTGTCTGAAATTCTTTCAAAGGAAGATATCTTATAAAACTTCAAAAGAAGACATGATTGGAGTCCTACTGAAGTGTTTCCCATGACAATAATATTCTCAAACAAGTGCTGATTATTGAATGCCTTTGTTAGTGTATAGGTTTTATTTTTAGTACCGATGAATGTAGATGTTTACAAAGTTTCTCTTTTTGCCTGTGAAGTTTCCTACCAAAATGGAATACAGTTCTCCTGCGGAACAGAGGACAAGACTTGCAAGTAGCATTGATCACTTGTTACTGCAAAAATCGCACTGAAAATCTCCTTCTAAGAAATTACATCCCACATTACTAATACTATACATTTTTATTAAGAAATGGATACAATTACAAATTTTGGTTTGATTTGCTGGTATACATCAGAACAAAGAACCAAATACTCAAACTAGTTTTCAAAGTGGCATTGTAATTGTTTGTGAGCAACAGCACTTGCACATGGCATACGTTCGTATGCAAACCCAGAAATGTCTGCTCTAGTCATACCTGTACCTGCAAAAGAGGTTTTGTGTGTAAATGTGCAAGTAGATAATTTGAAGGGACAATTGCTCACGTAGCACAGTACTTCTAATATCAGCAGGAGGTGAGGACAGTAAGAGTTGTGTAGTGTTAATTCATTACGCATTTCAGAGAAAAGTTTTTTCTTGAAAATAAAAGAGTTGTATATTTAATTGACTCATAATATTGTGTATTGAATGTACGTAGTTTACTGCAGACATTCAAGGGTGGAAAGCTGAAATTTTCATGTGCATGCTTAAAAAATATTTTCTTCTGAACAAACTGGATTTTTCTGGATCAGGTGAACAACCACTTCCTTAAGAACAGCAGTTTTATAAAAGGTATAAAATATACTAAAGCAATTGTCTGTAATTCTAAACTATGAAAGACACATTTCTGTAAGTAACTGTCTTTATTAAAGGAGAGCATAGAGATGTGCTTATGATAAAAAGTTTTACAGAAAGATTAGTGAAAATAAAATTGTCTTAGGAATTTAGAAGGGAAGGGATCATTCCAGATCAAAATAAATTAGAATCCTCCTGTGCTCTAGAAACTTAAGGAGGGAAAGGAAGAAAGAGACTAGGATAGTGAGAGTATAAGTAAATCTTATAATAAAAGAATAATAAAATATCAACTTAATAAAAGAATAGAGGATAGTAATATCAAAATTACAGCATAGCTTCATAACTAATAAACAGAAAACTCTGGAAATCAAAACTACCATAATTTCACAAAAGATGTGGAGATTGCACTTAGATATTTGGTGCTGTTGAAAAAGAACTGATAATAAATGGATATTAAAGACTATTCCTAGACACTAGTAATTCCATATTCACAGAAACAGAATTTGAAACAGAAACACGTTGACATTGAAAGGGGCCTCTGGAAATTGTCTATACCAAAATCTCTGCTCAAAACCAGGGTTAACAAGCGCAGGTTACCCAGTTGGAGTTTGGGTATCTCCAAGGATGGAGCCTCCAGAACCTCCCTATGCAGCCTGTTGCATTTTGTTACCATCTTAACAGTTAAATTTTTTTTTTTTTTTCTTACGGTTAAATGGAATTTCTTGTATTCCCATTTGTTTTCATCAAGAAACTAACTAAACACTAAACCAATGAGTAGTTCTGCATTTTCAGTAAGGAATGATTATCTTATTTTTCTTACATTGACTTGTATAATATAGGATTTTGAACATAAAATTACTTTTCCTTTATGTAGAAGAGTTTGACCTTTTGAGGGAAAACCTGGAAATTTCTGTGCAGAAATGTTTTTTGGTCATCTGCCACTGGATAATATCAACTTTTTGAGTGATTGCTGTAAAATACTTTCTCTGAGAGGAAATTGACTGACCTACATAGTAGGTTTTACCTTTAAATTTCATGCTACTCTCACTTCTGTCAGTATTTCTAGGGTGTAAGTGTCTAATGGTAACCAGTGCCATAAGATTTGGATCTTCTATCAATTAATTTTATTTTGAATAATGGCTTGCTCTGGACATCTGGCATGATCACTTCTGTCACATTGCTTTTTTCTCTGTTTCCACCAGACATCTGCCCTACAGACATTGTTTTCATTGCCAAAAAAGTCTAGAAAACCTGAGTGAGTCTCAGCTAGAGAACAGACTACAGACAAAATCTCAGTGAGCATAAAGCAGTTTGTGGTTTCCATAATGCTTTTAGCTTGTTATGTTTGCCCTGCTAATTTAGCTAAAACTATAAACTGTCATGTTCACTAAGATTTTCTTCAAGCTAAGAAGCATTCATTTTTCTTAATTCTCTGTCAGTTGTATATTTTGCCCTGTATAGCTCATGTCCTAAGTACAACTCTTTGTCCTGAAGATACCGTGAAACAACAAGCACTGTTTCTCTGACATTGGCAAGAGGCCATTATCACAAAGATGTTGCAAGAGGACTTCAATTCTGAATGCTGAGAATAAAGAATATTCCTTCATTTGCTTGATACTGACCAGATGATGATCATTTTTATAATAATTTTGTATTTTTATTCTGTAGAATGCTAGTATACTGATGAACTTAAAAGCTGTGTAAAACAAATTGTCAACTTACTGATTCTGCTTTTGTTTAGAATTATTTATTTTATTATCTACTGCAAAAAAGAAATCAGCGTATTACTAATTGCATGGCATTACAAGTCCAGCTTTAGAACTGGAGAAATGTAAGTCTCTTCACTGTTCTAAATTAGTGACTGGTATAGTGACTCAAACCTGAAATCTGTGCTTATTAGCAATATGCAGTGTTCCTTCCTCAGTGTGGGCATTCAATTCTCTGGAACAAGTTGCTGAAAGAGGAAGAAATTCTCATTGTATTTTCACATATCAAATTTACTTGACTATGTCTAATTATATCGTGCTTAACTGTCAGTGGAAAAAGTGCTTGGGTAATCTTTTCCAAGAGCATCATAAAAAAAAGTAAAGAGAAGAGCAGCAATACTGGGGTTTTTCTTTGTCCCTGCTCTGTTTGCTGTGATGGTGATGTTTCTCGTTTAGGCACTTCTGGTTGTTTTCATTTTTTTAATTGTAGTTTTGTGCTAAAATACTTCATTCTCTACCTTCTCCATTTTGCTCTGCCCATCCAGGGTTCCCCATGCCAAACTGATTTTACTAGGACAATCCCATGGTAGTTCAAATTCTAAAAAACACCTTTAAGGAATGTTGAAAGGATACATTTATAATCTGACCCTGAAATTTTGTGGCTTCTTCCACTGTCTTAAGATACATAAAATATAGCCCGCTTTTCCACTATATTGACTTTAAACTCTATACTCCACAGCTGTTGCCTTTACATTAACTGCTCCTATAATCTAGGAGCCACAGATTGTCTTCTTTTTTATATCAGAGAAATGGAGTTTCACAGTATTTATTTTCTAGTGTCAAAAGAAGAAAAGAGGCTAGAAAGCCATCTCAAACTTTAATTGAATACTTTTGTCAAATTCAAGCTCAGGATGATGTTGATGGTAATAATACCTTTCTTTCAAAGGGTTAAGTCACTTTTCTCTCTTAATCTTAATTCATTTCCACATTATAATCCATTTTGTAGAAAATGTCTTCAGTTTGTTGCAGCCCAATATCACTGTACTGTATTGTGCAGTTCAATATTTCTGTTACCTTGAGGGACAATATCAAAGGTTCCTGCAGTGGCAGTTGCTCATACAAAGTTATTTTCTGTCCTTATCTTGGTATCTGGCAGGTGAAATACTTTACAAACTCCACAGTCTATTTTGCACTTCTTAACCCTTTAAGACTCACAGTGAATGTGTAACAGTCTCCTCTGAAGTGCAGACCATGATGTATACATAACAACCCATCTTGATTTTATTTCTACCAGATCTTATGTGGCTGGAATAAATTTCAAGTGTTAGAATCTGTCCTTCAAAAAGTGGAAGCTTGTTCTTGCATATCTCAGAAGACCTACCTAGCTTTGGGAAACATTCCCTTTCCTTGAAAGTCTTCATTCCAAGCATATAAATACGACTGTGTGCTTCCAGTGGACAAGATGAATACAAACTCTCTAGGAGTCAAGTTTTTTGTTGGGCAGTGGAAAAACCCACACAGAGTTAGCAAGAGAATGTTGTTCTCTTCAGTCACTGTCTGGGTCATCAGTTGTGAACACTTCTGTCATTTGGACAGTCTATGACACAAGGTCTCTCCTGAGGATAGCAGTCTATGAAATTTGTCATATTTTTCTCCTTTTTTACTGGGGGTTATAACAGCAAAGACAAATAGTACCACTGATGTTTTGTGCATCAGCGTGCAGATAGAGCATGGGATCCCCCCTTCTCTGCCTGTAAATGTTCAAATATTCAAACTGGCTTGTTAATATGTCAGGTTGACTATTCTCTACCTCTCAAGGATCCTAGACACTTTACTGTGCAACCTGGGCTGCTGAAGTCTGATGAATTGCAAATGAGAGCTGTGGAGCAGTTTCAGAGTCCTCTTCCAGGATTTGTGGGTACCTTTAAAGTGATCTCCCCTCTGGGACCTAAAAGAAAAGCCACTCTTTCTTTGGCAGACTCAGACTATCTTCTGTTTTCTTGTTATACAGATTCCAGCTAGTGAGGGGAAAAGTTTCTCACATCTTCAGCTGTGCCTGATGATCATCTGAAAAATAAAGCACAATACAAAACAAGGTAATGACAATAAGCTAGGGTTGGCCCAAGATGTTCTCTTCCTCAATTTGTTCCACCTCTTAGAGAAGGCATGAAAAACTTTGTCTTAGTTTCCAGCCTTGCTTTCACATCATCTCCACCTGCACCTGAAGGCTGTATGCCAATTGTTCTTAGGTTTAGTGCATGCTGGTTCTTCTCTGGTGGGACCTAGACAACTCTCAGCTCTTGTAAAGGCTATTTGGTGGAACTCTGTGTTCCCAAAGGGCTGTGTTCTCAGTGTGGAGTTTAACCGGATCCCAGTCTCAGACAAGGACTCTGGTCCACGTAATTATGGATGATTTGCTGAATTTGAAAAATGGGGAGAATCTCCATTAATTGGTTAGCTAGCCAACTTTTTCTGCCATGTGTCTTCCTAAAGATGAATAATCTGTTTTCTTCCTTCTGGTAATCCCTGTGAATAATCTCTATAAATTCCTAATATTGTGGTTTTGGGTTCCCAGTGTGAAAATATTGTAAAAATGGATTTACATCCTTCATTGGGGGAGCTGTTTGAGCTGCAATCTTGTTGGCTTTTTTCTTCTTCTTTTTTTTTTTTTTTTTTAAATGAAAAATAATACTAATTACGCCTTTTACTGCTTCCAGAAGTAATGATAGAAATTTAAGCTATGTTACTTCCTACACTACCTTTTATTCTGGCAAAGTCTGTCAAAATTCCTTCATTGTTTGAGGTAAATAATTATTGCCAGTTAAATCAAAAGATAATGTTGCCTGAGTTTCTTTCCAAAGTATACTTTTGAAAAGCTGAGGGATTGCTTCCTGCTGTAGACTCTGAATGCCACCTTTTTGTTTGAACAGGCAAAAAGTTTTCCTCACTTGAAGCCCCTTTAATATGTTGGGGATAAAAGCAACTGAAGGATGTAGAGTGCAGTTTATGCTTTTTTGCCCATATGTACCCAGAAAATTGTCATTAGGTCACATAATTTCTCCTGGTCTTATTGAGACAAAAAGGCCTCCACTGTTTCCAACACCTGGTGTTCACACAAATAATTTGAAGAAGTAGTTGGGCAGTAGATGTAGAGGGAAACAAATTGCACTTACTGGGAGCAGAGGTGCTGAGAGCCAATTTCATAAACTTATATACAGACAAGCTTGGTTTTCTTTTGCTTTATCCCACTTGACAAAAAGTATTTAAAAAATTATAGTAAACTGAAGAATGTGATAATGTCCTTGGCACTTCTAAATAAATGCATTGTCTTTGTATGCTATCACTAATCTTCCATGTGATAAAGTGTCAGTTTTGACTTTTATATGCAAATTAGCTAATTAAAGACTTGTTTCCTTGTGCTATTTGTATGCTAACATTTTCAGTTCACACAAGTGTAACCGATTGTTTCTAACACTTTGATGACAAACTCCAAACAGCACCTAATCTCCCTATGTTTTTTTTGTAGGAATAACTATAAGAATAATTGGAAATTTTCATGCTGCCGAAGTAAAATTTTGAAGGTGAGTATAATGTACTTGTCACAACTGAAGTCTGCAGTACAGTTTCTTCTGGAGTAAGATGTCTTCTATCTCTGGTCTTGCCAGTACTCTTAATATTTTTAATTTATTTTCACCTTCACGATCAAAATATCAGAATTTATCTTCTCATATCAGTCCTTTCAGAATGTGTTCCCCTTCTTGTTAAACAGCTGTCCTGCCATCATTCTTATGCTGTCAGCTATGGACACTGCATATCCCCACTATTCCCACAGTCTGTAGCTGTGTTTTAGTTTCAGCTGTGGTAAGTACTGTCAGTGAGTCTTTTGCATGTTCCTAAATCATTGAGAATACATTTTTAGAAATGGCTGGTGATTGAGGGTGCATATCCAGACGTTGCTTTTAGAGGTGCAGAAATTGGTGCTGAAAGTGAGACACAGTTGTTGAATCTGGACAGTCCAAATGAAGAAAAAACCTCTTATTGTCCAAAGTAGGAGAGCAGCAACCATGCCACAGTCTCACTACAGAAACACCATTCTGCCATCAGTTTCAGCTTCATTAGCTTTCCATCTAGTGCCAAATCTGAAGCAGAACTACTTCTTCCTGCTTTCTGTGCTTTCTCATGATGTCGCTTCATCCTCTCACAGACTTCACAAACCCAGTCTTTACACTGCTGATTTTTTTTTTTTAAAGCCTCTCTAGTTTCTGTAAAAAAGCTCTCTGTTCCTGGAGTTACAATATTGTACAATACACTTTCAATACCTTTCTGTCTTCTAGTAAATTACTTTTTCTCTTGATTGTTTCTACACAATGCTGGGTGTTCAGACATGTAGTGTTTAAGAATTCAGACATCCTGCTGATTGCAGTAGGACTTTTGAAATTACAGAAACTAAATGTAAGAACAGCTTCATTGGGTCAGACCAAAGGTTCATCTGAATCAGTGACTCGTCTTAGCAATGATCAGCATCAGAGTACAGGAAAGAGAATAAGAAGACAGTAAGTATGTAGTGGTATTTAAAAAAAAATGCCCTCCCAGCCTCCAGTGATTTTCAGAGCAAGAGCTTCTTAAGCCAAATATAGCCTCTTTGCATTGAATTGTCCATGCTGGATTTTCTTCCATTAATTTTGTGATAATCCTTTTCGTAGCCCCATAAACTTTTATCATCTTTGAGTTCTACAGTATGGAGCAGTACCTCCTTGTGTTGGTCTCGAACCTGATGCTCCCTAGGTTTTTATGTCAGCCTGATTGTACACTCATTTATCTTCTTCATACTGCAAAAATGGTCTATTTGTCTGTCTATCCAGATGCTGTACGCTCGTGTGTATATATTGGTGATCTATGTGATGAATAGGAATCATGGTGTTGGCATCTTGCTAGACTGAACAGCGAAATAAATATAATCTGTTAATTGGCTAAGTAGCCGAATCCTGGTAAGCATTTTATATTCCTGGATTTTGAGCTAATTATCTCATTTTATTTGAACCTCCAGACTTTTGGTCATAGTTCTTTAATTTGTAAAATGTGAACCGCAAACAGTTTATCATTTCAGTGTTCAACATCCAACAGATATATTGAGATAGAAATCAGGTGGGCTCTCAGAATAATACAAATGCTGCTAAGTATCAATATTTTCTTATCTCTGAATCTTGCAGTCTGTCTGTCTACCGGACTGAGCTTACTCACCGTTTACCACTCCTTTGTCTGGTCAATGGATTCAGCCACTACCATCCCTCTGGTAGCCTTCAAGTTGAGTTAGCTCTTTTAGCCTCACACTGGTTGGTTTTGTGACTAAGCAGTTTGCTAACGTGCCAATCTTTTGTCTTCATAAGCTGTTCTTGGGACTATATGTGCATCAATGTAAAGCAACTGGTGATATTTATTTATGTAAGATAGAAGCTATCTCAAAATTATGTGTATTAGTGCAGGGGGTGGGGAATGTGCTTTCTTTAAGGGATGTGTAGACAGGAAAATGACTTTGCCCCGTAGACTGCAGCAGAGTAAGCTCACAGGTGCTGGCCGGGGCTTGCGGCAGGATGCAGAAGCTGCTTGACTCATTCAGTTCTCCGGAGCAGTCACTGGCTGTGAGTAAGCTACAGCAAAGCCCCTCCGAGACAGATACCTTGTCCATGTGATGGAGAGTCAAACACTGCAGCAAAAAGTTCCCAAGAGGAAAACATGAAGCTAGGAGAAAGAAAAAGAGAAAATTACAGAAAAGTATTAATTGAAAGAAGTTTTTTCCTTTACCTCTTCTTTAAAGAACTTCACTTTTTAGAAACATGTGGCAGAATGTTTTTAGACAGTTCTAACATTTTATTCTCCTCTCATCTCTTTGCTGTTCATTCCTTTTCAATACATTTCTTTTTTTAGCTTTTCCTTCCTATTTAACTTTTTACTCTCATCATTCAGACTTTGATTGCTTTATATTTACCTTTTCTTTGTTTGAATCAGTTACTAAAAGTAAGATTCTACTTTTGAAGTCTCATTAGCATTTTTGGAAGCTTTCTTCTTGCCTCCCAGTTTCTGGTTACAGGAGCATAACAGCTGTGAAACCAACAGAGTAAATAATGGGATTTGTACATTTGTATATTTGATGAATATATAATATTCAGTTCCCATAATTAAAGCAACTGAAAATATTTTAGTATATAAAGAAGAGATGCTGTCTGCTGTTTAAACTCATGAAGCTGTACACAGGCAGCTTCAGAACAACCACCAGCAGAGGTGCCAACAACAGAATCAGATATCACTGCTGGGAAAAAATACATTCCTGAATTTGACATCTGGGTCCTGCAGCTGGAGTGACTGGAAGAAGAAAGGGAAACAGTACAGACTGTCATCAAAAGGAGGTAGTGGTGCCAAGTGAGCGTGGAAATTACATACAGATGCCACTTTTTTTACTTAAGATAAATAGCTCAACTATATAGAAAACCAGCAGCAACAACATCCAAAGATGTGCTTAGAAGTGCCTGATGGGTAAATGAGCATTGTTTTTTGTAAATGTAACTGCCTTATAACTAGAGATGAGATTCTGAAGTCAAGTTTATAGCTGGATACATTTTTAACATTTGAACAACTACACACCAAAGCATTTTTATGTATAAAAAGGCAAAGAACAAACATGGTTTCTTCATATCAGTTTAAGGGGATGAGTGAGGTTGTGGTAACTGGCATGATGGGTATTATAGGATTTTCTAGAGAGAAACTTTGTACCTTAGCTCTGCCTTTTCATTCTTAAGAAGATTGCACGATAGTGTTACTTTCATTTGACTATTCTATTCTTTCTCAAAAGCTTGATTACCAATGATTTTAGTGAAAAGAGGTATAGTAGGACCCATTTTATGCATACAGTCTTCACTATACCACCTTTTAACTTCTAAATGAGCTATTATATCTGGATTGATAACAGCATTTGGCTGTCTATAAAACACCTGAAACTGGTTATTGGGTGGACTACTGTTTTTAATTTCTTTGTGTCTAGGGTGTTATATTTTTTTTTGCAAATGTACTGTTTTATTTTACTGTGCCTCTTTCATGCACATATTAGGCATGCTCTGATTCCCGTCTTCCTTTCAGTCAAAATACAACTTTCCTACAACCATGTGATTTTAAGCATCTCAACAGAGAAATAATGTATTTTCACAAATAAAATGCAAAGAGTAATTTAGACTTTACAGTGTTTTAGGAACTGCTTGGCTGATCAATATGATCTTGTGATAATCAGATAATCAGGCAGATCCACTAACGCACAGGTAATGTTGTGTGATGTGTAATACCTGCTGTGAATGCAGAAATACTATGTGCGCTCTTTGTTGAGGAAACTATGCAGTAAGGGCAATAAGCAAACAAGAAACTCAGTAACATAAAAACTCGTTAGGGATGCTCTGACTAGAAAAAGTCCTAGCAACAGCTTTAATGAGGCTGTGACTGGAGGAGACACTAGATAATGCTATAGAAATAATGAAGAAGGAGGAGGAAGATTGTTTGCCTCAGAAATTTTGTAGTGGGGTAGAGAACTATTTCTCTTTGGGAGCCAAAAGTAATTTGTCTTGGAAATAGTTGAAAGCTGTCCATCAAGTGTTAACTGTCATAAGATGAATTCATGGTCTAAATCTAGTGAACAATAGCAAGATGTTCATTACTGGGATCAGTTACACCCTGTAGATAACCTCAGCAGGGAAGCTGGATAATCTAGGCATCCTAAGGACTTTCCCTTCTTTACAGAGGTAGTCCAGGAAAGTTGTAACTTCCTCAGTGCTACAGGGTGTTTTTTGTAAATGTGTACAGGTTGTGCAGACTCCAGGAATATCAAACCAGGCATCTTCGACAGCAATAAATCCACCTTAATAAAGCTGCATCATTGCCATGGTGTCTGATTTTAGAAAGAAGAGTTTTTAAGGCTTCTCTTTCTATACCCAGACCTTTGACATCTGCAAGGAGATTCATGGCTACTTTAGTAAGAAAAGTAAATGGGAATGCTTATTTGGGGAGTTCACGATTGCATAGATGGTTTTGAAATTAGCTCTACAGAAATACTTGAGGAAGATTAATTTATTTTGGCAGCTAAATATCTTTGTCACTGAAGACCACTACATAATATACTACAAAGTGAAAAGAAAAAAGCTTGACCCCAAATCAATCCTATACAAACAAGAGCCTTTCTTCTTTAGCTTGTATTATAACTTGCTGTCTTGGTGCTATCTGAAGCAGCATCAATGGGTCTTGCTACCATTTGGGAAACCTGTGTGTATTTCAGTCGCACATTGTTCTTGCAGGATTTCCTTAGGCTAAGCTGCAGGAGTGAAAGAGCTCCATTTAAGAGAGCCTGTGAATAACTAGGAAATGAGCATCAAACTAGGCATTATCTGAAGATGTTTGTTAACATGCAGGATGTTCCTTAAGGCCTCTATCTTGAATGAGAAGAGTTTTTATTCAGGATTGCTTTTTGAAAAAGCGAGAGTTTTTTGGCATGCATGTCACTATGGGCCCTACTCGGGCAAAGAACGCTATTTGATGCCCTTGGCACATGTCTACTTCTCTGGTTTCCTTGGATATGCTGCTATATGCAGCCTTATTTGGAAGAAGATTATACCTTTTGAGTAGTGCATATGGGCACAATTTATGACCTTGCATACTTGCCTATAAAGTACTCCTTTTCTATTGCAAAGTTGTAACTTAAATCATAAATCAAAAATGGATCTCTACTGAGGGGTCTCTAGAGGAAAAAAAATACTGTGGAGAGAAGCTCTGCACTGTTACTAGAAGATCAACTGTGGCTCTTCCCTTATCTTGATAAAAGACTACATTTCATATCTAGCTGAGAAAAAAAGAAATACCTTAGTACAGGCAGTAGGCTCCACTTTCTAGGTTGCGTTAGGCAAAATGATTTTTTTATTGCACAGTGGAATGAGAAGCAGCTGGAGAAGAAGCAAGTGTCAGAAGGGTTCCAACTCAAAAGTACAGCCATGGAGATAAATGAAACTAAAGTTCCTATAAAGATATAAGATTATGACCCAAAGTATAATCAGTGGGATTTGTGCGTGTGTATATCCTGTGTGCTTGCTTGTATTGCTGAAGAAGTCAAACAATGTATCTTTCCAGAAGAATGTTCTTACCTGAGGCCTCACCTACAAAATTTATACCAATGAAACAAAATCCAGGTACTTGTACTGGCATAATTTTTTCTAATATTGACAGAGTCTCAGAAACAGTTTAAGACAAGCGAGAAGAATTAACCTTTAGACTGTGAAATCCTTAAGCTGGGAAAGCCATCTGCTAAAAAACTAAGAAGGCATAAAGTGTAACCTTGTTAATTCAAAGACAAAAGAGATCACTTCATACATTGTCTTATGTTGTTTGGATAAGCATCATTCTCATCTCTAGGGAAGCAAAGACTTAGAAGAATATACATGCTATATTCATGTTTATCTAATTAATTTATAGAGAGATTCCTAACTCAGCAGACAGTTTTTGTGTATCAAAGTCAAAGGTCCTAACATATGTCAGCCTTCCTACACAGATGTTATTCATTTGATATCTAATAAATAATTAAACATTGGCTTCAGCAAAGCTGCACAGAATATAGATTTTGCCTATTTAATATTTTGAAAGCTATTTATTTTTGACAAACAAAAATAATTTAGACTCAACAATGATTTTAATAAGGCAAGGTGAGATTGTTGACAAGATTGACTTTGGAGTCTATGTCAATTTGTGTTAACTCAGTGCAAAATCACATTGGGATGTTGAATACATTAACTGTTTTTCTCTTTGTGCCCGTGGACTTGTAAATCTTGAATTACGAGCTTTTTACTTGTTAAATTAGGTTTTGTAAATTGCCTATTTTAGATGGAAGAAGATCTTTTAAAAATGTTAGAACAGCATCTGCTATCCAGTTATGCAATCTTCTCATCTACTTTAAATTAGAAGCAATGCCATCATGTGCTATATATGAAGATATCTGCAGCTCAAAAACAATAGACGTGTGGCTGAAGTGTGGCTACACCAGCATATGTGAACTAATTTCTCATCCCTTCCAAGTCATAAACAATTAACTCTTTCTTTTCCATAAACCTCGACTATCTGTTGTAATATAATGGAACAACTACAAAGCATCTGGAAAGAAAAGAATTATAATTAAATTAGTCTTTCCAATTAGAGAAAATGGTGGAGCTTTCCCTTGATTTAGACGTATAATTATCATTCATAAACTGATTTAAAAGGGGCTTATGGTTTTATTCATAAAACTGGGAGACATTAGGATTGACGTGACCTCTTAGGTATCTGAAGAAATTATAGGCCTACAGAGGTAAGAACATATCATTAAGTCCTGAGCTGACACCATTTTTTATTTCTACTGACCTTTGGTTGGATTAAGTCCAGTCATCAGAAAATAATTCCATTCCAAGCAGCTGAGAGTTATTATCAGGTTTTGCTGATTCAGGGTTAAGTGTACCTCAGTAGCTGCAGAGCTCCTTAGGATGAGCTGTCCATTTGTCTGTGGACCTTGTGAAAAGAGTAAGGAGGAAAACATGTTGTAGGTGTGTTTTTTCTAGTATAGAGCTTGGGTTTCTAATGTATGAATATCACCTACAGCTCTGTTTTGCTAATGTGGGACAGACTTCTGTAGTGTTCTAGACTCCACTTACCGGCAGCTGGATTTACAAGGCAAATTTATATTTGTACAAATTACATGGACACTTAAATCTACATATAAACCTAAAAAGCTTTTGTCGATTTCTAGCAGATCCAAGCATCTAAATATGTACTGCTGCACATGTGCAGAACCTTTCATGCTTGGTAGTGCCAAATGATGAAGTACAATCTGCCTAACCCCCAGCAAAAGTCTAAACAAAGTACTTCTCAGCTTTTTCCGAAGGACAGTGCTTACTCCTGTAGGTGCTTTTTCAAACGCACACTTAAACCTATACAAAACACTGAAGGAGCCCTCTTGCAAAAACAATGTCCTTTGTCAAGGGAGCCGGGTGTGAAAAGCTCAGCTCGGGTTTCCTGGCAGGCTAAGAGAGCCACTGTCTCCTGGGAGGGGGCTTAATCGCCAGGCTCCTGTGCTTGGTGGGGGCTTTTGTCTCATGAGTCTTTTTGAAAATGGGTAACTTTGCATAGATAGCTATTCACTGCGTCAGAGAGAGACTAATTCTATAGCCCAGTGGTCAGGTCGGGCAGGATGGATAAAGGGCCAGGTAGTCACAGCCGCTTTTCTGGCTGCGCTGCTTTCTGAACTCAGTTAAGGTCCCCACACCACCACTGCCAGTTCAGTCAGCGGCACCTCAGTATTTCAATGCCATGTTCCAGTTCAGGTGGAGGCACCTTCATTTCCCTTGCAGGACATGCCTTATAGAGTACATAATGGGCCCCAGTGAAAGAGTACATGTAAAGTGTGTGGTACTAAGAACAAAGGATTTTAAAGTGGATTGCCTTTAGATACTGAAAGTATTCTAAAGACATACAAAAATCTTTGTTCTGATTTTTAACTGTTACTGAAACTGGTGAATAAATCAACAGGATCTCTTTCTAACACCTGCGTAGCAGAGTTCTTAAATATCAGAAAGGATTTTGTATCATTCATCTGTCACAGTTTTTATTACAGAGTCCCCACAAAATGCTTGATGAGGGGGCAAAGTTTCTTAATACTCCCTCCACATTATCTTCTAGGAAGAAGCGAGAGTGCCTGGATTCAAGGATTTGTTGACTGTTTATTCTCTGGGCAGAAGTATGGTTAGACTGGTGGGTGGTGCTCCCCACACTGAACTCATGCCATTGCCAGGCTCTCCCCTTCACTGCAGGGTGTTCGGGCAGCCACACAGCTCCACACATTCAGCCTGTACGATCTGAGCATAGGCAGTTTGGCTTCCATGTAACTGGGCTGACTACATTTCATTTCTTCAGTGGAACTAAGTTTATCTTTGAGGCAGGGATCTAGTGTTTTTTCCTAAGAAGATTTCATACCAAGAGTCCATTTCTTCTTTCTTTAATTGATAGGTTAATTATAAGGAGAGAGACACAGCATAACACTTAAAACTAAATGCTTTTTTTTTTTTTTTTCATTTTAAATACAAAGCCCTGATAAAATTTAGTGGTTGTTCAATAAGAGAAAATCTGCTCTCTAGTTTTCAAGGATTCTGCTTTTAAAAATCATATGAACATCCATCACATTCATGAAGTCCTGTGGATTATATATATGAATGTAGTTTTACGGCATCTTAACAAATAGTTATATTAAATCTGATGAACAATATCAGTTATAATCAAGAACATGATTAGCTGCTCTATTGCTGATCTCTTCAGTTTAAAATAGTTCTATTTGAAACCTCTTTCTTAAGCCTTGCTTCAGGGAAAAGTCCTCTGCAGGACCATGGCCAGGTATTCAACAGGTGATCATATTTTCCTCATGGAGGAAGCAGGGCTCACTTCTCTGTGGGAGAGGCATCTGTTCTCTCTGTACCTCTCTAACGTCTTACCTTCTACCTGAGAACTGGTTTATGTTTGTTTAACAGTTTGGATGTTTACTTAAGGAAGTTTTGACAAGATAGCTGAACCAGTCTAACAACCTGCTGCTTCCAAAGGACCTGGTCCCACTTCTTTGCTCTCCCCACAGCTCCCAGGTGCATGATTCCCCCCTTGCTCTTGCAATTGCTCTGACTTTTGACTTCTTAGTGAGCTGATTCAGTTCACTATGCTGGCTGAAACCTGTTCTCTGGATTTTGTTGGCTCGTTTTCTGTGACTGATGGGCCTCACAAATACAGGGAGTAAAGTTAAGAGCTCATTGCTGGTGAATCAAAAAGTGCAAAAAAGTCTTTGCTACCCCTTTTCTTTCTTTGCTGAGCAATGTGCCTGACTGTTTATTTTGTTGTTTAGGATGTGGTCACCCCTCTTTCTGAGCTGAATAATGTCATTAAGATGGCATAAAATTAATTAGGAGGAAAAAAAAAAAGATACTGTCTATCTGCTTAGTCAATTAAGGCTATTCAAAAGAAAGTGTGATTGATTCAATAGATAGGGCACAGCAGGAGACAGCTCCATAGGACTAAGAATTGGAGAGCATTGAAGATATAGAATGAAAGAATTAGAAGAGGAAGGGAGGAAGAAAGGGAGGGAGGGAGGGATGGAGGGAGACTGAAGACCTTCCCAGCAGAGGAAGTTAGATTGCCTCAAATTCCTGTGAAACTTCAATCTTCAAGAGCGGAACTGGCTTGCCAAGGGGTTACATGGGCAGTAGAGGTTGAGGGGTATGCACAGTTAAGAGTAAAGGAGGGAAGGAAGGGGACTGGGAGGTGCGAGACTATCCTTTTTAGTCCTGCTGATTAGTAGAGCGGCTCAGTTGCCTTGTGTCTGTGCCTTATCAGCGCACAGTTCCATGCAGGACAGCACTGATACCACCACAATGGGGCTGGGGAGAAAAAGTGAGCAAAAGGGGGTGGGAGGCATGACCTGAAAGGCCATGGAGAGGAAGGGAGTAAATACTAAGGGATAAGGGGGGGCAGGAACACATTAAATCTACTTCGCTGTCAAGTTAAATCTAACATGAAACCATGGCCTTGTACAATAATCCCTTCTTCCCTTTTAGTCATGTTAGAGACTTTAGCTTCTCTGACCAGAGCATTCCTGTACCTAGTCCCAGCAGTGCACTTAATACTTGTAAGAGATGTAATTCCTACCCCAAAGAGCAGGAATAAGAGATTTCAGGCTTGCAGTGAACCTAATATTGACAAGATGTGTCTATTGCTGTCACATTAAAACACATCTCTAAAAAACAGAATTATTCTCTTACTTCCTACAGATTTTAGAGACAGAGTTGATCTGTATAAACTAAGGTCCCAGTTTCACCTTCTACTATCAAGCATGCCAACACTTCGGTCTTTGGTGAACTCATGTAGGCAGACTTGACAGAATAAGTGTTTTTAAAGATATTTTGAATATTAGATATTTTCCTCAAGGAAAAGAAAGAAGATACTAGCCTAAGAGGAGGCAGTATTGAAAAGGAGTAACCACAAGAAAGGTGACACGTGGGATGGCTAATATAAGGCTGAGCAGTAGAAAAAGGAGGGTTAAGAAAAGATGTTCTATCTGAACTTTTCAGGTTTATTTTATATTATGTCTGTTGAGGAGTGTCGTGCTCACCTTTGGCAAGGTGATACATTAGGGGTAATACTGGTGATAATTATTGCTGTCCTTGCAGAGTGCATCAGTGGTGAGAGCAAATCTGTGGACAGTGATGACACTGACGAGCAGGCGAGGGGCCCTCTCAGCCCTTCTTATGCAGACCTCTCTAGGAGATCTGCCCCATTGTGGAGAACTGGATGGCAAAGAACCAAGAAAGTAAACAAATGTGTGCACTTTAAGAAACTTGAGAATAAAGCCAACTTTTGAGTTTAAATTTTTCATATGATATAGAAGTAATTTATCTTTTGGCTAAAGAAAAGCAGATGTTGGAAGGGAAATGCACATGAGACACAGAGAAACTGTTGTGAAGGCTGCATTTTTTGTTTGAACAGTCTCCCTTTACTTTTTCTTACTTGTCCGGGATATTGTGTGTAGTCTTAACAAAACGGAGCCATCAAAAATTCTATAAGGGTATATTTTTAAAGTAAAAGTCAAGTAGAATAGAAGCTGTGAGAACAGGATAGTAGGGAAAAAAAAAGGCAGCACCAACAGCAAACAAATCCAAACCTAAACAGAAGCCAAAGAACCCTTCACAATGTAACTCTTAAAAAAATCCCTCATAATTTTTCTACTTAGTTTGACATGTTTGTGTGGCCAGAATCTACTCCTGGTGAGAATTTCGAAAGATAAGAATATTTAAAATATTGACCTCTTCCTTGCAAATACTGTGCCACTAAAGACAAATGACTGTCAGACTGTTGATAGTTGGGTATGCAAAACTTGCATGCCTTCAGTAAGAGAAAACCATTTTGCTGAAAATTTATTTCTGTTATGTTCAGCAGCATAGTTCCACCTGCTCTATCCTGAAAGATTTAATTTCTTGTGGATCTCTGACTGCAACCGAAGTCAGAGGAACTTGTAATCTTCGTTTGTAATAGATTTGGGCTACAAGGTTACATACTTTAGGAAGCATAATTCTTTAGGTCCCTTGCTGTCTCTGAATTCAGTGGGACTTTGTCACTGAAGCTCCCTGTCCTTTTAAGAATATAGCAATTTTAATCAAACCTACTACATCTTTAATAAATCCTGAGTTCTCTGAGGTTGGTAGTAGCTGTGCTGAAGCCTGGATCAGTTGTATCAACATTGAAAATTATGCATATAATCTGCATAGCCATATATATATGTAGATATATTTGTGTTAAATATATAAAAAAACACAAAACAGGCTCACAATCAACTGCTTTTAAAACACATTTTCAAAACCAATAAGAATAGCATCGTTTTATTGTACATCCTCTTAGAAGTAGAGTGGTGGTAATGGTAATTAGAGTGGTGGTAAAGACAATAACGGAGTTGCTGTTAAAACAAGGGATTTTTAAACTTCGTCCTGATAAAGATGAAAGATTTTCAAAGAAAATTAAAAGAGTGACAGAAAATTTTTTGTCTAAAGAGAAAGGGGTTTATGAAATCTGTAACTTCTTTGTAAGAAATAATCCCAGTGCTCATGTAATTTCAATTGACACGTGATTTATGGCTGCGAAAAAGAGTCTGTGTGGCTCTTTCAAAACATAAAGCAAGGGAGTGGCACCCTCTGAGCAGAAACTCTGGTGCCCTATCTGCTTAAGTGTTTCCTAGGTTTCAGCACTATGAGAATATGAGAATACTCCATTGTTAGGGGATTCTGGAGGCATGCCTGGATTAAGGAAGTACTTCCTCGTCATGCTGTTTCCTTTCCCAAACAATATAAAAAATGGCCTTTTCAACCAAACATCTAGAGGTGGTCGCTTTGTACATTGTCCAACTAGAGCTCAACCATCAAAAGATAAACCATTCGCTTGTATGAATGGCTCCATGTTATTACTGCAACTTCCTTTTTATTTTCCTGGTGATTTTGTTTTGATTTATGTATATGCATAGAAGTTGAACCCCCTGTATAAAGATTGTGTCATAAGACTAGCCAAGAAAAAAACAAGAAACTCCACCTTACTCACTGCCCTCTCTAGCCTGCATACATTAGCTGTGACACTCTCACTACCACCACTCATCTTTTCACATGCTTCTCTAAAGTGGATTCTGTACATCATTAGACAGAGTAAAAATACACCATACAAATAATGGATTATAGTGTAATTTTAATCCCACTGCTTTTAGTATTCTAACTTTACTTCCAAACAGGATTGCAGAGGAAGCAAAAGTAAGTTCATGTATGTGTTCTGTTCTTGGTTTAGCCTTGCATGATCCAAGGGATTTCTAGCTAATCTTAAACACTCGAAATGTGTGCATTATAGTACTAGGTGAATTTCTGCATTTTAGTCCAGCATTGCTGCCACCATGGCAAAATACTTACTGCCCGAATTCCATGGAAAGAGTCTTTGTAAATACATTGTAATATATTTAATGTCTTTGTGAATACCTTTTAAATCTTTTAAATTGCTACATAACATTTTTAACTGCTTTATAACCCATACTTACCAGTATTCACATTCGTTTTCTGCTCTGGATCTTGAGTTGCATATTTTAAATTACTTGGGCACATCTTTTATTTTATGACATCAAGAAAATGCTGAGACTATGCATTGAGTGTGTCTTGAAGAATGTCATGATGTTTATTCTGTATATTAGTGAGGAATAATTTGGAAATATACTTGGAAAGTCTCTTTGAAAACTTTAGAAAGTCCTTGATGTATGTGGATGTATTCAGCGAATAAATTACAACTTTAGGTCCATTCACTATTGTCACTGAATTTATGTGTTAAGAAATGCATTTACTGAGACTACTTTTGATTCACAAAGATGTAAAAAATCAGCTTAAAGGTGATTTTGTTTTAAAAGGGAATAAATTAATCTTTTTTACCAATGTGGTGTACTTGGAATAGCTCAGTGGCTATGAGAGAAATTTGCCTGGTTTGCTTTGACTTACTCAGAGGTAAAAGGACAGAACTGGATTCATAATTTCTTACTGTGTTTCCTTATGACAACTGCATTCAATTTCCAAATATTTGCCGTGTAAACAGTGCAAACATATGTTATATTCATAGATATGTAAGGTTATTTAAAAAGAAATACGTGTGACTTTTGACTGATTTTCATTGCTGGTGCAAAACCCCAATGATCTTGCAGCTCCTCTGCAACATGTGGTTCTCTCCATAATTTCACTAATTCTACTGGAAACAATGGCAGTTTTATAAAATTAATGTAGGTCTCATCCCTCTGGGGCATGGGTTATGTTTTAATTTTGCTAATTTATTTTCTACACAAATGCTTTCTGTTGCTCATTTATTGTCCTTTTAGTGGTCTTTGGCAGCAACATGGACTGCTGAGTTTATTCTGCCTTTCACCCTCTTTCCTGATAACTCTCTGCTTGAGGTAACAGTTGACTGACTGAAGTATAATGGGCATAATCTATGTTAAATCTAGAGGGCTCTGAACATTTCCTTGACAAATAAGCAGCAGCATGTTGATAGCCAGTAAAGTATTTTATAAGTGCATTTAAATCACTGTGATTGATTGGGCTGGGGTGAAAATCTGTATCATTCAGAACAACAAATTCTTCATGGGAAAACCCTCACTAAATTAAGAAAACACACAAACGAACAACGAAAATAAACCACTTAAGAACTTCTGCTCCTTTACCATGTTTTCCTCATTTCTCAACTGTTAAAAAGGAACAACTTGATGAAAGCGAGACCTTTTGTGTCTTGAGAATGCATCTTTTCTGTTATTAAAATGTTGTGTTGAATGAAGATACATGTTAGCATTAACTGATCTAAAATTTTAGTTGCTAAAAGGGGGAACCTACTTCCTCATCTTTTCATCTCTTTTCTCTCCCTGTGCCTGGCTCCAGGTTACAGGGTCTTGCACTTTTCTAGTGGTTGTTAGATTCCTCATTGAGCTCATTCAATTCACTAAATTGCTGGAAAATTATTTTTCTTTCTGCCAGGTTAGTTTTGTGCTGGTTCAGCAAACTGAATCAGCTCAACATAGAATCAGATGACTACTACTATCATTGCAAGGGAAAAAGCACACAGGATGCAGCCAAGGTTGCACCCTCCTGACTGAAGAGGAGGGAAGTTGAAAACAGGAGGGCCTTGTGTATTTAGGAAAATGTCTAAAATAAACCATGCAATTTAATGTGTAGTTTAGCATAGTGGTACATGCTCCACAAAAACACTGGAGTGCTGTGCTTATGAAAATACAATTTCTGGGCAGTTTAATTCCAACATCCAGGTTGCTTATTTCAGTTCTGTGTGACTGGTAGGTATTATTTTTCTGCTTTTTGACTTCCAAGCTGTTCATTATAGATCAGTAACAGTTGTGTTTGTTTTTTTTTTTTAACATAGTAATATAAAATTTTTTTTTAAAAGAATGTTGATATTCATTTATGATGTTCTAGATGTAGACAGGATAAGGAAAAGCTCCATAGAGAAAACCCATTTATCTTCCACATAGGAGATACACCAATAACTTTATTTCTAGTCCAAATACAATGTCAAATGGCAGAATGGCTTTGATTCATCTACTTTTGATTACTATTAACATGTGAAGCTAAATTCAGCAGAGTAAAAGACAGAAGAAATGTAGGATTGACTTCATAGGCATGGCATAAAGGTTAGTCACATGGAGTAATCCTAGTTTGACTCCTAAGAGGATGTAAACTTTAGCAACTGCCTAATAGATTGGTTTTCATCGGTAGATAGAACTCACAGGTGTCAACTGACTACTCCATATGTACTGAAGCTCATTTTCATGCAATTTTCAAAGAAATTATTGTGCACTGAGAATTGTAAATACAATCACTGAGAAATAAAAATACCACACAAAATAACTTTTTCTCGTATATTTTTATTTACCTTGAACAGAAAATTTTGCAAACCAAGAATTACTGAGAATAGGGAAGAACCCCTAGCACGTAACAGAGAGGCTTTGGTTATAAGTGCCATTTCTACAGCAGAGTTAAGCTATTGTAAACCAAACATCTTGTAGTAAAGTAAAAATCTCCAGCCCAATTTTTAAGAATTTAACAGCAACACTGAAAACATTTAAACATAAACAACAGAGGAATATTTTCTAAACTTTTAACAGCCACTTTGCTACAATCCAGAAGCGTTTAGTTCACGTATCTATACATACAAACAAGCACTAAAACTTTTGTGAACTAACCACTCGTCCACAGGACCTGCCTAGACAGTTTGACATCAATACAAAAGATTTTTATATAAATAAGTCAATTAAACTTCACAGACTAAAACAAACAGTATAAAATTCCAGCTGTAAATAAATCTGTACATTATGGTCAGTCTCATTTTTCTGAAATCTTGCGCAACTTTAAAGTGTCTATTTATAAAACGATGTCACGGAGCAGCGTTAGCTGGAATGAAAACTTGAAGACTCGGACTCTGTAGAAACAGAAGAATGTCCCCCACGTTTGCTTTTTGAAAGAATCTTGAGGCTTGATCCTCTGCTAACTGATGTCAAGGCATTTTGTGCTGAAGTTTTGAATTTGGCACCCAGGAAGGCATACAGGATTGGATTCAGGCAACAGTGGAAGAAGGCCAGGGCTTCGGTAATGGAGATCCATTTGTGCACTATTGTCTCCAGGCTGCAACGATGGCTGATGACTCCCAGCAAGATGAAGGTGTCGATGCTGATGCCGATGTAATATGGCAGCCAGCAGGCAAAGAAGGCGAGGATGAGGATAACCGTCGTCTTCAAGGCTTTGCGCTTCTGGTGGCCTTTGGAATGCGACAGCTTGGATATTATGATACAGTAGCACGTCAGGATTATTAGACCAGGCAAGACGAGTCCTACCAAGATATGCTGAAATCTGAAAGAAATCAGCCAGTTGTCATGAGGGTACATGCGATCACATAGGTACTTCCCTTCTGATTCACTAGTACTGGCAAAAATGATATCAGGCACTGTCAGGAGCACAGCTGGGAGCCACACGCCTACGTACACCACCTTCTCAGCCAACAGCTTTCGTGGTCGCTGGCTGTTGGTAGCATGGACTATTGCCAGGTACCGGTCTAAACTTATAAAAGCCAAGATCAAGACACTGCTATAGAGGTTGACTGTGTAAATGACATGGACTGCCTTACACAGAACATTCCCAAAGTACCAGCTTATGGCCGCATCCACAGACCAGAATGGCAAGGTGATGACGAAAAGGAGGTCAGCCACAGAGAGGTGCAGCCTGTATTTATCAGTCATGCTTCTTTGTTTCTTCTGGTAGCCCATAACAACAATAACCAATCCATTGCCGATTATTCCTGTTAGGAAGATGATGGAGTAGATCGTTGGCAAGAAGATCCGGTTGAAATCGGCATTCTCATGCTGAAAGCACGGCTCTTTGTAGTCTCCGTAGTCACCTCCTGAACCCATCTCATCCGTGCTATTATCAGAAAACTCAATGACAAACCCAGAGGACAGCTAAAAAAAAAAAAAAAAAAAAATTAGCTCCTCTGCAAAATCCCACTCTATGTGACAATATAAGAGTTGCCTAAGTTATCAAATTCCCTTTGGCCTTTCTCTAAGGCACAAGATCTTGTAACTAAGGTATGGGGATGAAAGGAAAAGAAGGAAAAATGGCTGCTCCCAGAAATATTACTGGTTCTGGACACTTCAGTGCTCTAATCAGGTGCCTACTACAAATGGAAGAGCCCAGAAGTGCTGGATGCAAGAAGCAGTTAGTCTACACAGCATATTATCAATGACATTTACCTCTTACAGAGAACTATAAGAAAAATTATTTAAGACAGAAATGCTGCTGCTCCAAAGTCCCTTCTCATTAAGGGGATGTGGTCAAGGAGAAGTAGAGAAGGTACCCTTGGCTGATGTAATAAAGGATAAATAATAGCAAGAATTCCCTGCTGAGAAGAACCAATTGACAACTCCACACACAGAGAAAAGGAAAAAAAAAAACCACAACAACAACAACAAAAAAAACACCAACAAACAAAACTAAAGCCCATAAAGACAAGAGCGAAGTGACCTTAAGCAGGGGAACTCAAACCCCATGGAGGGTCATCATGACCAGACACGTTCCCTCCCTTTGTTCCCCGCCCTCTGCGGCTGCGGGGCAGGGGGTGAAGCTGGCTGGTGCTGGGCTGTAGCCAGGCTGCTGAAC
>NW_008608237.1:46136-46488 GCF_000691845.1 Merops nubicus
AAAACGGAAGCGAAATTCTGGTGAGGGCATGAAAGCACACCAGGAAACCACCAACGGTTTTGGCCACCACGCTGAGAAGCAAGGCGGGCGGGTGCCACCTGGCTATGTACAAATCCTCAGGCTTTCGGATTTTGGTTTCCATGCCCGGTACACCACGAGCCCCGAGCTCTGCGCAGGACGCGCCCCGAGCATCCCGCAGCACTTCCCGCACGGACGCGCCAGCTCCCCTTGGGCGCGAACTGCGGGTTAAAGTTGGAACTCGCCGGAGATCTCAGCTTTGCTCCTCACGGCTCTCGGAACGCTGTGCAGGGGAGCTGGAGGGACCCCGGCGCGGTTCGGCCGGAGGGGCCGG
>NW_008608238.1:0-1630 GCF_000691845.1 Merops nubicus
GTGCTTGAAAACCTTGAAACATGTGAGATTTGAATCATCTGTGAAGGGTTTGAGGAGAGTCTTGGTGGCACCGTGTGCGTGGATGTACTGGTGGAGACATGGCACATGTCCTCTCTGTGCTCCGTGTTTATTGCCAGCTTTCTGTAAATATGGCTGAAAGCATCTTGGATTTGGATATCCCCTTGCTTGGCTTCCATCTTAAGGAATTTTGGGTTTGTCAGTTTCTTTCCCTCTTGCATGATGTTTGCTGTGAATGGTAGCAAACCTCTTGCCTTAATTGTCATGATGAGGTAAAGGTGGTCTTTTTTGTGTCTTAAAATGTCTCTGAAAGGAATGCTCTTGCTTGTGCCCCAGACATGGTGAGAGGTCAGTGCAAGCTCAGTGAGAGACAGGCTCAATGCAGAAGAGGGGGTTCCACCTCTCTGGGTGGTACTTTAAGACATCAGCGTCCTTTAATCTTGGGAGCAGTGCGTGTGGGACTGTTGAAAGAGAGAAGAGACATTATTTGCTTCTTTCTTTGTTTGATAGTCATCTGAATTATCATGCCCTCTTAGTCTGACATTCCCAAAGAAGTTTAGGGCAAAGACATGTTCCTGCAGGTGTACTGGCAGCCCTGGGAGGTTCCTCTTGTGTTTCTGTATTGGGGGATGCAATTTCCATTTATCTATTTAAAGATTCCACCAGTCAAGGTTCTGATATACTGTTGTTATCCTAACGTGCCACTGTGTGAAACGCTCTTTGTTTTTGGCTGACACATGGTCAAAATGTGGATGTTGTCCCTGGTGCAAGCAAAGGCTGCCAATGCAGAGGAAGGAGGGTGAGCTACAGGCTTTGAATCAGGAAAATAGATGGGTCTTTGTGGCTTTGTACAGGCAACTTTGGATTTTGTGCCTGGCACCAAGGCCTGTGCCATTCCTGCAGTGCTCCTAGGTGCAGTGTCCTGAAAGCCAAGGACAGTCCTGCATCCATATAAAATTTTTACAATAAATGTACTTGTGAAATGAAGTGTGGGTAGAATTGCTTGTTACTCCTCTGTGAAATGTACTTTACCCAAATTACATCCCTGTGGAATGTTGCCCTGTCAGCAAATACTGACTTGAATTGCCTAGGACAGACTGGTAGGTGTGAGGAGAATGAAGCAGAGGCCTAAGGGGAACGTATTCTTGTTTGTCAGAAGACTTGGTTTGAGAAAGAGGCCCATAAGAAGATGTTTATAGTTACAGCTTTTTGTCTGTGGGAGATGTGCATACCCCACAGTAGGAAAAGGTGCTGAGAGCTGGGGGGGTACTTGTTAAAATGAGGCCCTTACAATATAGTCCAGAGTGAGACTTTAGGGCCACATTTGCAGGTTGAGATCGGAATGACTTCCAGGTGCTCTCTGGGATGAATTTCAACACCTGCATTGAAGACCCAGGAGACTTTCCAGTGAGTTCCTCTGACAACTCTTTCTCTTCTAAGCCTTCCTTAACTTTCTTGTCTGATTTATGTTTAGCTTTTCTTTCCTTGGTTTCCTCTGTGTGTAGGCTTACTTGGAATTCAGCCCATAGGTCTGTTGAACACCGTGTCATTTATTATTGCCTCTTGCTCATGCTGCAGTGGGTGGGAAAGGCAGGAGATGTGAGGGGACCTT
>NW_008608239.1:0-1235 GCF_000691845.1 Merops nubicus
TCGCCCTCCGGTCTCCTTGTTCTCCTCGGCCACGCTCCTTCTCCTTTTCCCTCCATCTCTTCCTCCTCCCCTCGTTTTTCCTCGGGATCATTTTTCCGCTCGCTGTCCTTCATTTTCCTTCCCCTTTTCCTTCTTTATCACTCCATCGGTTTCTCTCATTTTGCTCCTGTTCTCCCTCGTTTCCCCTCAACGCTTGTTCATTCTTCCATGTTCTTCCTCAGCCTCCCTCATTTTCCCCTTGCGCTCCCTCTTTTCCTCTGAACTGCCTTTGGTCTCCCTCATTTTCTGCTCAATCTCCCTAATTTTCATTCAGTTTATCTTGTTTCCTCCTTGGTCTCCCTCCTTTTTATTCTGTGTCACACATTTTCCTTCAGTTTCTTTTTTTACCCCCTTCAGTCTCATTTTCCCATCAGCTTCTCATTTTTCCTCTCTGTCTCTCACATTTCCCATGAATTTTTGTCATTTCCCCCTCACTCTCCCTCATTTTCAACCTCATTCTCCCACATTTTCCCTGTCTCTCTTATTTTCCCCTCACTCCCCTTCATTTTTCCCCTCACTCTCCCTCATTTTTCCCCTCCTTCTCCCTCAGTTTCTCTCATGTTCTTCCACTCAGACTCCCCCATTTTCTCCCAGTTTCAATTTCCCCTTCATCCCTCCTGTTCCCTTCACCCTCCTGCAGTTTCTCCCCCCTTCTCACATCCCCCCAGAGCCCCTCTGGCCGCTGCTGTCTGGGCTGGGCCCCATGGGCCACCCACCACCAGTGCCTGGGCCCCGAGGGGTGTTTGCTGTGGGGGGAACAATGTAGAATCATGGAATCCTTGAGGTTGGAAGAGACCTCTAAGATCATCAACTACCCATCAACCCGACACTACCATGACCACTAAACCATGTCCCCAGGTGCCACATCCACAGGTTTTTTGATCCCCTCCAGGGATGGAGACTCCAGCACCTCCCTGGGCAGCCTGGGTCAAGGCCTCACCTCTCTTTCAGGAAATAAATTCTTCTCAATACCCAACTGAAACCTCTTCTGGTGCAACTTCAGCCCATTGCCTCTTGTCCTGTCGCTGGTTACTTGGGAGAAGAGACCAACCCCCACGTTACTCCAGCCTCCTGTCAGGGAGTTGGTTTAGGCTGAGGGCACTGGGATTGTTCAGCTTGGAGAAGAGAAGACTTGTGGGGGACCTTAGAACTTCTTCCAGTACCTGAAGGGAACCTCCAGGAAGGCTGGAGAGGGA
>NW_008608239.1:1571-3177 GCF_000691845.1 Merops nubicus
AGTTTCCCTCACAAGCCATATTCCCCAGACCCCTTCCCAGCTCCGCTGCCCTTCTCTGCACCCGCTCCAACTCCTCAGTGTCCTTCTTACCCCTCGGCGCCCAAAACAGACCCCGGTCCCCAGGCTGTGGCCTGCCCACATCTCACATTCTGGTCTGTAGCAGGGGACATCTGCAATGCAAATAGCCCGGGGATTCCTGCGCTGGAGGGTGGCTCCAGCCGGGGCTCAGCTGGGTGAGGAGCCCGGGGGTCACCAGCCCGGCTGGGAAAGGAGCTGCAGAGGCATCATTAAAATCCTCCCAACCCTCCCAACGAGGCTTCCTCGGCACCACCTCTGACTCCCAGCGTGGCATTTGCATCTGAAAAGTGGGTTTTGTTGATCTTCTCTTAGAGCTCTAAACGAGAAGTTATTCCCCTCAGTTTTGTAGGCCCTAAATGAAGGGGGGGGGAGAAACTTGTCGTTACAGGTTTGTGACTGTTTCAGAGCAAATTTGCTTTTAGAGGCAAGGCAGATTTTTTTTCCTTGCTGCAAGTTTCTCGTTTGAAATGGTTGATCTCTGGAAGGCAGAGGCAGGCTGTGTGTTAGCCAATAACTCTGTGTGTGCTGCTCCCTGATAGCCACGGGCGAGGATTAATAGGTTCCCGAATCGTTCTAAAGAGCCAGTTTACCTCATCACCCTGATAGAGGATATTAGTGAAGCAAAATGCTTCATCGCTTCAGTTAACAACAATAACAACAACAACAAAAAAAGAGAGCCTGATTTGGATTCTTTTAAGTGCTCCAGTTTTCATTTTCTGTGTTTCTGTCTGATGCAGGCCCAAGACACATCTCCTTGGACAGTCTCTTTTCTTCTCCCTTGAGACAGGGCCTCTTTCTCTGGGAGTTCTCATTGATATCTTTAATTGTGGACATTATTCCCATGCATGTGACTCTTGGGTCTAAATCTTTTATTTTCTAACTCCCAGTCCTGGCTATTCACTCACAGCCTCATCACAATCCTTGGTGGTTACACGCTCCCAGGCCTGAATCTTTTCTGGGAATGTCTCCATCTTTCCCCAGTATGATTCCACTCTTGCTCTGTTGAATGCCCTCCTTGTGCAAGAGATGTTGCTCAGACACACCAGACTCAGTACTTCTCCCTTCCCTGAAAGATTGTCCATTAATTCCTCTGAAACATCATTAGAATTTGCTTTTCATTTGAATTCCCATCAGTGACAACTTTTCCGTGCCTCTTTTTTTGCCCAGGTCGGTGTTAATGGTTGGTTTTGTGCTGTCCCACTGCAGGACCTGGACTGCCCTTCCACTTCAGCACACCCATGTTTACTTCTGCTGCTTTGGACACCAGTTGCTCCTCCAGCTTTCAGCTGCTCTGTAGCCTGGAGTGGGATCCAAGCAAGAACTCGGATGCTTCCAGGTCAGGGATGGGAAACCTCGAGTCAGGGACCACAATTTCCATGCACTTCAGGTGAGCAGCCTGATCTGTGGCCACTAGAGTCAAGAAGTTGGGGTGCCCCGTTCAGAGTAAGCACATTGTTGTAGTAACCTCTGCTCCAAGGCAGCTCCCCAGGGCTCTGTACAGGGACAAGCTGGGATGAATCACTGTGTT
>NW_008608240.1:0-206 GCF_000691845.1 Merops nubicus
GCTCTGCTCCGCTCCCTTGTCTCTAAGTACTGTTTCCCAGGGGGTCTTACTGATAACTCCTTGAAGAGCTGGAGGTTTGCTTTCTTAAAATTTAGGGTCCTGACTTTGCATTTCATCTTGCTTATACCCCGTAGGACTGTGAACTGCACCAATGCATGGTCACTGCAGCCCAGGCTGCCTCCTATCTTGATGTCCCTGATAAGCTC
>NW_008608240.1:422-13101 GCF_000691845.1 Merops nubicus
TGTAGCTGGAGTAAGAAGGCCTCATCAATAAGCTCCCCTTGATCAGGTGGCCTGTGGTATACACCAACCACAAGATCCCCTTTGTTTTCTTGTTTTCTGATCTCTACCCATAAGCTTTCAAACTTCTCATTGCTATATTTGAAGGACAGCTCTTCACACTCCATCAATTTCTTAACATAAAGGACAACACTGCCACCCTCCCTTCTGCTCCTGTCCCCCCTGAACAGTTTATGGCCATCGACGGCTACTCTCCACTCATAGGACTCGTTCCACCAAGCTTCAGTGATGGCCACTATGTCTTCCTGCAGCATAGTAGCTTCCAACTCTTCCTGTCTGTTGCCCAGGCTGTGTGCATTGGTGATTTTAATATATTTAATTATATTCTTGTTAATTTTATTATCGTTTCTTCTTAGTGTTTTATTGAAGCTGGCTTAGGTGTTTGTTTTTTTTCAACCTGCAAGTGTCTCTTCCTTATTCCCTTTCTCTGCTCCTTTTTGCAAGGGAGGGGGGTTAATAGAGAGCATGTGTTATTTGGTTTTTGGCCAGCTCAGCCTCAGCCCGTGACACCCTTCTTAAAGTAACTGTAATGCTGGCAATATCAGAAGAACCTGACCTTAATTCCTCTTTCAGATTGCGTAGATGTCCTTTTGAAATCATATTATTCGGTCTTACGCATTTTTGCACCTGCTATTTTTATTTGCAAAGTTTTCTTCCTATCTCTCCTGCCAAATGGAGACCTCATGCATCCATGTACACTCAGCGCTTTGTTTTTTTCCTGTGCAATTTTGGATCTGTAGGGTCCAATAATTTCACTGAATTGGTCAGTGCATTGTTTTCCATTTTTGAAACAAGGCTGAGCTTCTGAGGAGATGCAATCCAACCTGGTCACAGGGTTCTATTGCTTCTATTTAAACAGTGTCTGTATTATTATTAGGTATTAGTATTAACTTACTGTGGCAACTACTGTATTTTTTTCAACTGATTTTGTGATTACATTAGGCAAAAAGAAATATAAGACTGTAACTTACTGTGTACAATGTTATGTTGTAATAAAATTTGTTTATGCCATCAAATAATTCCTGCATCTTATTGATACGGTGTTTATGTAGCCATCAAATACTTCTGAAGGCTGCGTTAAAATTAATGAGGAAAAGGAAGCCTTTCATTAAACTCCTGTGGAAGAAAAGTAGACATCTGCATAAAGGAGCACAAAAAACTGCTGTCCTGTGTTCCAGGCTATGCAGATGCCACTATTTAGAAGTTCTGAAATCTTTTTAACTGTTGGAATAACAGAGAGGGATGAGGAAAGACTGAACAACTTGGCTTTTTAACTTCCATCTTGGGAGTGCTTTGCAAGTGACAGCAAATGAAGGTGTAGTAGCAATGTCTGGTCTGCTTCCCACACCTTGTTCTCTTAGTGTAGGAAAGTTTGATGAGTGACAAGCCTGTGCAGGAAAAGCTGCACTAGAAGGATGATTGTGATTATTTATCCTGTTCTGTTTCTTTGTAGAACTGAAGTTAGGAGAACTGCTTCATGACAAGCTGTAAGTATGCCTGTGGGGTAGTTCTGTTTTTTAGGTAAGATTAGTGCAAGTACATTAATGTTTACTAAGAAGCAAGTTGTGCAGTGTCAGGTAAGCTTTTTTTAAACTTCTACTTTAAATAAAATTGAAGTATTCCAAATATCACTCATCCTAGGCAGTATGTATATGATGCATCTCTATGAATGCTGAACATTTTTCTCATGGTGCTAGTAAAACCTTATATTTTCGGTTCATTAGTATAGTTTAGAAGTTGGTAATACATGTTATGATTGGTGGTATTGATACAACTGAACCTACTGAACTATTTTACATGGACATGGTTTTATTAAAAAAACTGCCAGAAAGACTTCAGGCTTTTAGGTTTGGTTGCCTCAAATGTCACTATCAAATTTAGGATAAACAATCCGTGTCCTTTAACATAACTTGTAAATGACATGCTAAAGTGGAAACTGAGAGCTCTACAGATTAAGAAAGAACACGTTTCAAAAAAACGCATGAAATAAAATCTTGCTGAATTCATTAAAGAACAACATGAGATTAAAATGTTTTAAAGATAAAAGTAAGTTAAGCTGCACGAATCTGTTCACTTGCATAAAGAAAAAAATGAGTAAGACTAACAGCTGAAGAAACAGAAGCACACTATTAAATGCAAACACGCTTAAAAACGTGCAGGGATGTCACCATGTAGTTACTCAGTAATCAAAGTACCTTTCTGGAGTACAGTTTTATATGTGAGAGCATTTCAGAGCAAATACATTTTTCAGAATCAGGTTGTGCCATGTGAAGTAACCTTAACGCACTAAAACCTTCTGCAGCAGTTCTGATCAGCATCCTGTGTGCCGAAGGTGAGGCACTATGTCCCTTCTTCTCTAGGCCAGTCTTCCTTTGGTGTGGCTCTGCTGCCAGCTTTTATTCAATCACTGCAGGTGATCCAGTGTCATATGATGGGCTTTTTTATTTTGTATTTGGTGTCTTAACATGCCATTTAAAACAAAACTGGTGTATTCAATATGTATTATTGTCAGTTTGTGTCATGTATATTGTCATTAGTTTGAGGGGCATGTGTCTTTCTTGGGCTTTTGGGTGTAGCATAATAAAGAACAGCTTGTTCAGTTAGTATCCTTTTATTATGTTGTGTGGTCTTTAAAAGATGCTGTGTCATTATGAGGTGTGAAGAAACAAGTGTGCATAGATTTATTAGTGGAGTATTTGGCTCAGGAGTATTCTATCAGTTTTAAAAAACCCTAACAGTTTTACTTTACTTCTAGGAATCTATTTTCTTGCTTATTTGTTGAGAGAGCCTCACAATCCTGTGGTCTCTGAAGATCGGCAGGAAGCGTCACACACCTTGCATGCAGTCTGTAGTCAGAATATGGCATACTCAGTTTGTCATTGTATGCTCTTTTACATTGGTTTGTGAAGACTGTTTGCTATATTCAGAACAATCTTTTTTTTTGTGTATATGTGTTCTTAGTTTTGGTCTTTTTGAAGCCATGTCTGCCATTGAAATGATGGATCCCAAGATGGATGCTGGCATGATTGGAAACCAAGTTAACAGAAAGGTTCTTAACTTTGAGCAAGCTATTAAGGTTTGTGTGACTTTCCTGATTTCCTACACCGTACAAGTATGATGCAGTTTTATCAAATTGCAAGAAAGCACAATTTGCCATAATTTATGTTTTCATTCTTTACTTAAAATTTATTTTTTTCTTTTAAATAGTTAAGTAAGGAACAGCTTGCAATGCTTTCTTTTTTTACTAACTACATTATGATAAGGAGGCAGACTGTTCCAGTGAAAAGTACTGTTAAATTGTTGGCTATGGATACATCCAACAAATACATTTCAGAAATGGTTTTGCAAGTCACCCTGTACTTTGCCCAAATCTGTCTTTTATATGAAGATGTATTGGTTAGTCCCTCTTCAAGCTGAACAGAAACCAGCTTCCTTACCAAAGCTGGAAATTAATGCTTTATGTGACTAGGTTCATTAGCATTGAACAGAAACTGGCTAACTGAAGGACATTGGCAGTAATTATTAACTTTTTATGCATGGTCAAAGTAAATTGGTGGAGGAGGGTTGAAAGACTTTCTATCGTTTTGGAAAAAATAATGCACTCAGAGGGGAGAAAACCCTTTTTTATTACCATAGGCGTCATTTTGAAAAGACTAAGGAAACTGTATAAAAAACTGTCCCAGTCATGTAGGATGTATGCAGAACTGGGCAATAAAATTAAACAAGTAGGGTTGCTGCCTTCCTGGTCCTGACTTTGAAGGCAGTGAAACTCTACGAGTATTTGCAGTGTAAAACAGCAGTCTCCAAAGAACGGGTCCTGCATATACTATTCCTTGTACAATTGTTGTTATGATTATACGTATGGTTTTGTAATTTAAGTGTTGCAGTTAACTGGTTTTAGACTTCTATTGGCTGCTCATAAATCAGAAATCTTTTTTTAACTTTCTCTTTGGATAGCTTTATTTGCTCAGTGTTCAACGTAATGGGGAAGCAAAGTTTTTCAGAATTCAAGGCACATTATGAAGCTGAGGAATAAAACAAGTGGTATAAAAAATATGCTGAAGTCTTAACCAAATGGTGACTTCCATTTTGCTTCTACAAATAATAAGTTGTGTTTTTCTTATAAGCTTCTATAGTCTTTAGTTGTTTTTTTTTTTTTCTTTATTTTCTAAGGATGGCACCATTAAAATAAAGGATCTCACTTCACCTGAGTTGGTAGGAATAATGGATACATGTTTTTGTTGTTTGGTAAGCATTTCTCTGCTCTTAACTCTACATACTTTTACTTTTAAAATATAATCCTTTAATCCAGCTGTAAGAACAAAACAGACATAAAAACCCCCCTCCTTTGAAGTAATGAAAAAAATTCACCAAGCAGGAAATACATACTTAATATTTTAATTTCCATTTAGATATTTGCATTGGCTATTGTAAGAGGCATAATTTTTATTTTTTGTCTTTTATTTTATTACAAGAAATTATGGAAGAGAATTGGTAATGTTTTTGAATAATGTAAAAAGATTTTATAATGTGTGGCTTTTAAATGTATGGTATTTGACTGCCTGCTGTGTATTGGTGTTTGTATTGGGAAGTGAGTGTGCAGTAACCTACAGCACTCTTATTCATCTCCATCCAGCCAACATTGAGCTTGCAGGGGCATTTAATAAGTAAATTATCAGCTAATTATCAAATGTGATTTTTTTCTATGTATATGTCTTAGTTTTGTCAGTAAATGATAGAAATTATTTTCAGTTACTCTTCAAAATCACATCAATAAAATGACTTCACTTTTTAAAAAACATTTCAGATTACTCCAAAAAGACACGTAAAGGTCTCTGTATGTTTGATACGGCATAACATAATTCATCATCTCCCTGGCCCCCAAATGGTTTTTTTTTTTTTGGAAAGGGAGAGTGGTCCTATTAAAAATCTGATCCCACTATGTCTTATACTATTTTAAGGTAGAAATAATTGTTTAAATTACTAAAGCTTTCCCTGTAATTTAAAGCAGAATGAAAGTAGTAGAGGGAAGGAATTGTGAAAAGAAGCTGTAAGTTACAGAAGAGAACATGCAGAACGTTGTCAAGTGGTTTTGTAGGCACTTGCATTTTTCATTCAGTGTTTGTATACACAGGAAGCTTACAGATCTGATGGTCTCTTAATGTCATTCTTTAAGCCACAGAGATCAAACCTGAATTTGATAGTGTTACAGAGTTTAGTAACTTACTGCCTGCCACAGCCAGCGAGTGGGCCAAAGGTTAAAGGCTGAGAGACCTTCTCATACCCTTTTTTTGCTAGATGGAAGGTTGACATGCTAGGGACTTCCTTAACAACTCACTGAAGCACAGTAAGATGGAAGAAGAATGTGAAGAGTTGGCTGTCATGAGTAAAACATTTTCATTTTCTTCTCCCTAGATAACGTGGTTAGAGGGACACTCGTTGGCGCAGACAGTATTCACTTGCCTTTATATTCATAACCCAGACTTCATAGAAGATCCTGCTATGAAGGCTTTTGCTCTAGGGATCCTAAAAATCTGTGATATTGCCAGAGAAAAGGTTAACAAAGCTGCTGTTTTTGAGGAGGTATGTGCTTCAATATCTCCTGTGGTTAAATATGTAACGTTATGCATATGCATTATTGCTCCCTAATGCAAGTAAAACAGTATGATAGAGAAGTCTGTTACTGTTTGAGTCAAGGATACTGTAGGAGCAGAGTTCATCCTCCCCAAAGTACTTGATCTTTTTAAAATAACATTTTCTTCAATGTTGTTTTAGGTCTAGGGGCAGCCCTAGACCTTCTGTATTTTGCTTGAGTATTGGAGTCATGTAAATATTTTACTTAAGAAACAAGGCAAGTCTTGTGACTAGATATTTGAAGTCACTTTTACTTATTTGATGTCAGTGTCTTTCTTTTTAATTTTAATATTTTAAAATTAAAAAAAATCTTTAATTTTTTACTTTTTGTCTTTAGATAATCATGATGGTCATTTTTTTCTGAGATGTCCATCTAGCGCTGGAATCAGAGTCTGTTTTTCTGTGCTTAGAACAATTTTTGTTTCCTCTGAGCTTGAACAAATCACTTGTTACTGACTATATCTAAAATCAGTTAAATAATACCTTGCATCCATAGTTCTTTTAATACTTCGAAAAGTGTCATACTTGATGAAATTATGTAGTGAGTACTGGTATTAAGGCTTTATGCAGAAAACAATTAGCATATGCTGGATTTGGGCAGGAAGATGACCCAAACCATGGATGTGTTCAGTTGTGCAGGATAAAACCAGACTTTTATACTTGGTATAGTTGGTATAGTTAAACAAAAACATCCTACAAGAAAAAAAAGAAAGAAAAGAAGACAAGCCAAAGAAACCAAACAACAACAACAAAACCCAAACCGCAACTTGAAATTGTAACTGGCACTGTTTATATTTCACTACATATTGCTTCTTTGGTTTTTGTTGCTTAGGAAGATTTTCAGTCAATGACTTACGGATTTAAAATGGCCAACAGTGTGACAGATCTTAGAGTTACAGGTACAGTTTGTCTTTTCTGTGTATCAGTCTCTTTTGAGCACATTGGATACTTTTCAGCCAAGCCTAATGAATTGGTAGGAATCTCAGATCTTAATTTTTTTAAGTAGTCTTGTAATTTGTGGCTTGCTAAAAAGATTACATTATTTTTCCTTGAAGAAAAGGTTCAGCTGTTTGTTTGCTAAATGCCTGAGAAACAGCAGAAGTGCTTTTGGGTGTCCCACCCAGGTGACTAGGGATGAGCTCATCCAGGACTGAGACAGAAATGAACTGTGAGAAAGTGCACTGCTTGTTTTCTGCTTCCCTGCCTCACAGTTTGTGATCTAAACAGATTACTTTTGAGGAAAGAGCAGTCTAGTAGTTCCAAAGCTATGATTGTGTGTTATTAGGTACATATGTAACTATGTACATTAGCCTTTTGCTGCACTGGTTTTGATACGTGTTTGAGCTTCCATTGACTTATTTTTAGAAAATTTGTGAACAGTTAAGCTTTTGATCAGTCAGTCTGATATATATATATTGTTGCAAGACATCCCCACCATCCCTCACCAGAATAATTTTTTGTCTAGTCCTTGGCCTGTGGCTATGTAAAGCACTTCAAAACTTGATTTCGCCACAAAATTTTGTCCTATTGAGAGGTGTAGGTGTACCTAGGAGTGCTTCTTGGCTTTTAATTTTACTGTCACTATTCCAGGTATGCTGAAAGATGTAGAAGATGACATGCAAAGACGAGTGAAGGTATTTTTTTTCACATTTCCCTTACAATTATGCTTCAAGTGTACTCAACATAGGTTTAAGGGTTGGACTACAAAGAATGCAGCAGTTTTGTGTCATTAAATGGTGGGGTTTTTTTAAGAACTACCATAATGGTTGGTGTAATGTGCTGATAGTCTAAAGACTCATTTTTCACTGTTCTTTTCACTTAATCTTCTTTTACCACAGTTTATCGTATAAAAGGTTCATCCAATTTCCTTGCCTATTTGCAGAGTGCACTGAGATTGGTCTCATTACTATAGGAGAGTCTTGCATCATTTAGGTACCTGGATTATATATCAAGAGTTTTTGAAGTTAAGAACTGTCTGTTTGGGTTATTTAACAGGTGGATGTTCTGGAGAGGGTAAAGGATTTATTTTATCAGTAGCTTCCCTTTGTGATTTTTTTTAATAAATCATTTGAAATTCCTTTACCTTCTAGAGCACTCGGAGTCGACAAGGAGAAGAGAGAGATCCAGAAGTTGAACTTGAAGTAAGGAATTGTTTGCTTTTTTTTTTAAATGATGGATTACTACATCATTACTTTAATCTGTAGTTAACAACTTGTGAGAAATGTATTGCTACTGCTGTCATATCTGAGCTGCCCTAAACATGTCAGTGAGCAAATCCCACACTCTCAGGTAGGCTTTTGTCCTTTGAAGGGGTGGAGTTCTGGATCAGTCCCAGTGGCAGAAGAGTGACATGCTGCAGCTCTGCCATTTATGCACCTACCTCTCAAGAAAAAAGCCATTAGCAAAGTAGGTGGTCTAGTCCATCCTGGACCTTCTTCCCTCAATTTCTTCCCAGCAGCGTTTACTGCTGCTGGCAGCCTCACTGTCAAGGGAGAAAGTAGGTAGAGAATGTGTAAACCAGTGTAGATCCTTCCAGAAAAAGTGGGAATTGCGCTGGTTTGAACGTGGATGATTTAGAAGGGTGTGGGTTTCCTTTCCCAGTGATGTTATTTTTTTCAGAAATTACTTTTAACATAGGTCTTCAGCAAATAGGAGAGAAAATCAATTTAATAATATATGGTTGCTCACGTAAGCTGAAATATGAATGTCATTTTTCTAGGAGATAGCTGTGCAGCCACTGGTTGTGCTTTATGTAAAGTATCCTAGTGTTAGTTTTGTGTTAGTGCTTACCTGACAGCAGTGCAGGTTTCTTCTATAATATCTATAACTTTTTTTTTAGGATCATAAAGATGCCTTATTTTTAAGACTAGAGAGCATACTTCAGTAGAAGTTTTTGTTTGAGTTTCAGGATTTAATGCCTATTGCTTAGTAATTTGCAGTATGTATTTATTACAGCATCAGCAGTGTTTAGCTGTGTTCAGCAGAGTCAAGTTTACCCGGCTACTACTGACTGTTCTAATAGCATTTACCAAAAAGGAGGTATGTTCATGTGGTGTTTCTGTGTTCATATTGTGCTCTTACGAAATAATCTTCATTCTCTAAGGTCAAGCAATGATACTGTGCATCGTGTAGATTGGAGCTGATGTTGCTGCAAGTTAAGCATTAGATAAGGCCTTACAGTGACAACCACTGAATTTTCATTCATTTTCAAAGAACACATGGGGAAGTAGCTGGCATTATTATGGGCTTGCAGAGAAGCGATATTCATTCCAGAGCACTTGAGAAAAAAACATTTGTGGGGTTGAGATTACTCGTTTTACATACATGGAATTTTCTTTCTCGAATTCAGTGCTGTTATGTGGAGTTACCTGGTGTTGGGCAGTGTTTTGTCCATCTCTAGCGAATTGTTAGCTTTTCCTTCCATGTGATACTGAATTTGTATCTAGACTTCTTTGATCTCAGAAGAAAAAAAAACGTAACAGCTTTCTAAGCAATTTGCCTGCTTTTCTTGATTATAAGATTTGCCTTAGTTGTTGAGGCAGGAAGGAATGGTTTTTGGGCAAAGGGGTAAAATCACATCACATACAACAAACCTGTTGTTTGAATAGCTTTTTCTTTATACAAGGATAAATATCTATCTGTTGCTTATTGTTATTTCCATTTCTGTAAAGAAGTAAACAAGTTCCTTGCTTAAGTGGCATGGGGTTTTTCCCACGTATTTTACTGTTGGTGTAGCTGTATACTGTACAGCTTAAAGCCTTGATTAAATTGAAAGTCAGGTGCAAGTTACTGATAGACATGAGTGAGGAAAATGAGCAGTTGAGAACAATTCCATTCTGAGTATAACCATTAGTTATATCAGAAATCAAACTGACATAGAAATGATCTACACTGATGGGCATCCAAAATCAGTGCTAACTGCAGTGCATTAATGATCGGTACAATATGAGATTACCTTAGTGTTACTAAAGTCTGATTACTTAAAGTATAAGTTAACAGCATCATGGACTATTTTGCTTTGAATTAGATCTGCTTAGCAGCTTATGCTGTTAGTAGATTTGTGGGTACTATAGTATGTGAATGTGTATTATGCAGAGCTACAGATCTTGTCCAGCTTCTGTTAGAGGTACACCTCTCTTTTCTAAAAAAAATCACATTTCAATTTGACTTGAGCTTTCAAATGTTTGAAATTCCCTTAGGGACTCTTAGTCCAGTATTTTTAAAACAAGATTTTAGATTTTACAGATATCTATTTTAAATGGTAACTAGTCAGTTTACAGGTTTGGATTCATAGGACGTCAGAAAACTCATCACGTCAGCAGGTTGTGAATCAAGGTTTCCAGTGGACAGCTGGTATCTTCTAATGTTATACAGTGATTCATTTCAGTTGATAGACTGAGTTTTGCAAGAATTCTGCATTTTTAATGGTACATGTTTTTCCTCTGTGCAGTTTGGAGTTCTGCCTCATTTGGCAGAAGAATTATGTGGGGTGCTTTGTCCTGCCACCCTCCCCCCAACCTGTCAATTTTCCAAAATCAAAAGTTGAGGTTTTGCACGTAGTATGTATTGAACTTTCAGTTGTAGTTATTGTTAAAGCTTATCTTATGCAGAAAAAAACCCATGGTATTATATGTGTATGTGGATATGTAAAGTACAAAGAATACTCAATTGCAAAAAAAAATCTGTTTGGTATTTTTTTTCAGAACGGGATGTGTACATAGACTAGAACCCCAACATATTTTCTGATACTCATATTAATTCTGTAGTCAAAATATATTGGGTCATAGTGTGAATCACTTTTACCTGCCTTTCAGACAAGCGCAGTTGCAGAAGCTCAGAAACTAATGACTCAGGCAGCTGACTTGCTTTCAGCCATCCACAATTCATTGCACCATGGTATCCAGGCACAGAATGATACCACTAAAGGAGGTATGTATCAAATGTATTTTCCTTTTTAAAATATGCTGTCTTGATAAATTTTAATATCAAAGTGTATTAAAAAAAATCACTCCTTACTTTCAGCTAATAATATTCATTATGCAAGCTGTTACAGATTTGCATTGTTTGATCTAAATTTTATTTCACTAAGTGGTGGTTCTTGATGGTTCTCCTGGAAGCAGTACTGTCACTTCAGAGAGAACATGAATTTTTATAAAAGTGTATAGCACTTTTGAGTCCATGCATGTGCTGTTTTAAAATAGGGAACACTGCCTCATTGTCTGTACAGGTACGTGCTGAGGTGCTGAGGGCTGTTTTTTTTTAAAATAGTAATTATTGTCTCAGTTGAGTAGTTGGTGTCTCTGGAAGTAAACTGTCAGTTAAAGAGCACATTTGGGCTAATTGAATAATTTGTGTTATACTTTCAAATTTGAAGTGAGTTCTGTAACCGCAGCTTACGTGCAGCATTTTGCTGTCTCTTCTCTCCTTTTTCCTTAGATCACCCTATTATGATGGGTTTTGAGCCCCTTGTTAATCAGAGACTGCTGCCACCAACTTTCCCTCGATACGCAAAAATAATTAAAAGGGAAGAAATGGTCAATTATTTTTCCAAACTAATAGACCGAATAAAAACTGTATGTGAAGTAGTCAACTTAACTAATTTGCACTGTATACTGGTAAGCACAAATACTTCTTACTTAGAGTGAAAAATAAGAACTTAAAATGTAACTTGCAAAAACTTTCCATATAGACATGCTCTTGCTCACTGTAGAAAACTGAACTGTATGTGTAAATCTTCTGGTATTTCACGTGTACAATTGCAAAATTTGCTGTCTTTCCTGATACTTAATATTTTTTGGTTTTTGACACAGAATTTTTCTCCTCTCAGACCTCCCACTTCGTGTAATCTGTTAAATAATTATGGATGTTAGTGGTGGAGCCCAAGCAAGTTAATTTCCTTGTAGCTCTTTCTTTGGTTGAAGAGCTGCATCTGCAGTAGCAGAACATAATTCTTTTCTGTATTCCTGATTTTTTTCTGCATACGTGCCTAGAACACAAGAGAGCACTTAACACATTTTTGTTTAAGCACATAATTCCCTGAATAGGCATAAAGTAGAGCTAAGCACCTGCTTGTGTTCTGCTGTGACTAAGTGATGTTATTCTCAGTTACTGTGTACATTTATTAGAAGACACTTAAATGCTGGAAATACTTTTTACTGTACATACATTGCCTAACAGGCAAGATGTAACCAATTACATCAGGTTAAAGATAAGCAAAAATCTCTTGTCTTCCTATTTTCCTGTTAAATTAATTAAAGCAGTGTTTGTATGAAGCGTCTGGAGGCAGTTAAACGTTGCACTTTTGTTACATAACTGGTTCAGTTATGCTGTGATCCTATCAGTTTCACAGTATTTTTTTTCTATGGTATCATCCTAATTACTGCATCTGAAGAAGAAAATTCACAACCTTTTTGTTCTGTTATTTAGCAAGTAATTGCAGAAAAACAAATTCCACTTCATAATATGTTGTTTTGTTCAAATTATTCATGTTTGCTTTCTTACAAGTTGCTATGCAATGTGTATGTGTGTATACAAAACACACAGACATATTTATACAGTCGTGTATACATTTGCATAAAATGCAAATGTGTGTGTGCATGAAAATGTGGATGGGTATATATAATATTAAAAATTGGCATATTAACCTGAACTTTTCTTTTTTTTTTAAATGTAAATCAGGATTTTTTCTGTGAGTTTAGTGAACAATCACCATGTGTTCTTTCAAGATCCCTGTTACAGGCAAGTCCTAATCTATGTCTTTGAGTAAAGTACTTCTGCATTCATGATGAACATGGATTCATCCTCGTGTTCCAAATGTTTAAATTATTTACATAACACTTAGTAATATGTGCTTATGTTCTTAACTAATATTTTAAAACATTGTAAAGACTGTTGTTTAGATCATGTTGGTACAAGCTAATTAAACCAGAGTGTTAAAATCATTTCTCTGCCGGAAAGCTGAGTCTGACAAACCTGGTGGCCTTCTATG
>NW_008608241.1:0-462 GCF_000691845.1 Merops nubicus
AGTGGGCTTCCATGTTGTTTGTAAACAATGACATTACAATTAAGCACAAAGAAGCAGTCTGGTGTTTAAATAGCAAGTAGGAAAAATGGACATTTCAGTTTCTGGCAATGGCATATTTGACAATGGCTGTAAGTAGGATTTAAGCTTTCTTATAAAAATAGTTCAAGACCTGGGGATGAGAATGCCAGGTTCTGTTTTTTTAGAGTTGTAATAGTGCCTCAGATGATTATTATACTGTGCATTGTTTATTTCTGGCACTGAGATGCTGCATAGGGATTTACAGTGCCCTTGGATCTTCTGATTATGACTTTTAAAGTCAACAATGGCTCTTTTACGCAGAAATATGTTATCCATCATTCCCACTCAGCTGTTTTGCAACCAATAACAGAATGATACAAATTTCTAACAGGGAAATGTTCTTATCAGCATGGCAGGGATATAATAACACAGCATCCATTCCTA
>NW_008608242.1:0-672 GCF_000691845.1 Merops nubicus
AAACTGGGTTAAACTGGGTTAAACTGGATTAAAATGCACTAAAATTAGGTAAAAGTGGATTTAAACTGGGTTAAACTGGGTTTAAATTGGGTTAAACTGGGTTAAACTGGGTTAAACTGGGTGAAGGGGGGAGTTAAACTGGGTTAAACTGGGTTTAAACTGGGTTAAACTGGGTTAAAATGGGTTAAACTGGGTGAAAGCAAAGTTAAAATGTTTTAAACGGGGTTAAACTGGGCAAGGGGGGAGTTAAACTGGGTTAAATTGAGGTAAATCGGGTTAAAACGGGATAAACTGGTTTAAACTGGGTTAAACTGGGTTAAAATGGGTTAAAATTAGGTAAAAATGGGTTTAAAATGGGTTAAAATGGGTTAAAATGAGTAAAAATGGGTTTAACTGGGTTAAATTGGGTTAAAATTAAGTAAAAATGGGTTTAAACTGGGTTAAACTGGGTTAAAATTGGGTTAAACTGGTTTAAGTTGGGTTAAACTGGGTGAAGGTGGACTTAAACTGGGCGAGAAAGGGGTCAAACTGGGTTAAACTGGTTTAAACTGGGTTAAACTGGGTGAAGGTGGACTTAAACTGGGTTAAACTGGTTTAAACTGGGTGATGGAGGAGTTAAACTGGGCAAGGGGGGGTCGAACTGGATCAAACTGGGTCAAACTGGGTTAAACT
>NW_008608243.1:0-4883 GCF_000691845.1 Merops nubicus
AGAGCTGCTCCAGAAATAATTAAGACTGTCTAGGAAACACTCTTGTCCTTGATTGTCTCTAACTATTTTCACCTTCCCTCGCGAGGTACAGGGGTGTGTAAGTTTTTGCCAGAGGAGCAGATTGCACGTGGTCTACACAGATGACATTTTTACCTTGGGAAATAGCAATAGAAATGTGTGATTAGTGGCATGAAGCAGTTTCAAATACAGCCTGAATAAGGAAATGAAACACACACATCCTTTCCTGTAAAACAAAAAGCAAATTAAAGGGGGATGCCTCATAAACTGAGCAAAAATTCAGAGAAAGATGAGGCCACCTATAAAATACTGTCCCAAGAGACAAAGAAGAGGCTGGTTACAACTGTGAACAGCCTTGAGGAATTTGGCTGATCTATCTGCTTAATCCATCCAGTCTGAGTCCAGTGCAAGGGCAGGAATGTAAGGTGGACACGAGATATGAGTCTCACCAAAGGGTTTGAAAATCTGAAGGATTTAATGACAGCTGTGTTACCTTTCTTCATTTGGCTTAGTTAATTAGACATCGTTACTTGCGTGCAAGGAGGATAGACTTGACTTGGATACCCTCCAGTGTAACACAGAGCTAGTGCTGTAAAAGAATTCTCTCTACATACAATAAATATCTTCACATATATTTTAAGGTTTTCCACTCTCAGTCTGGGAACCAGGAGTGGGCTAAGAGCTCTACCAGAGGGCTGATTTTTAGTGAGAAAAAGACATAAAAAAAAAAGGACACGCACTGAAAAGCCAATAAATACTTGCAGAGCAACATGCTGTTGTGTAGGCTGGGGTTGAATACAGAGCTCAGTGAGCATTGGCTTTTACTGCAAGTGAGTCTCTTTGATAAATGTTTTCCTCTTGCTCTTTCTGAATCCCTTGTGCCGTGCTTGTTGTAGTGGGGTGAAAAGGTGATGGATTCTGTTGCATACTCTGGACTGTATTGGAGTGGGTGAAAATGTGGGTGTAAATGTACAGGTGTTTACATTTATGTTTGAAGCTTACTTAGGGCATAACCTTTTTGCAAAACAAAACGTTCCTAAAATGACATTTTTTTCTTCCCATTAATCAGAAAGAAACTTATATATATATATATCATAATGCCAGATGCTTGCTACCATCACAAATCACTCCACAAGAAAAAAATTCAAGCATAATTACCTGAGGAAATAATGAAGCTAGAAGTCTGGGGGAGTAATTTGTCAGGTAAATGAATATCAACATGAGCTGTATGTGCATAGAGTGACACCTTATTTGTTATAAAGCTGTTACCTATTGAGGAGAACAACTGCTTGGCTGCTCTGTTTTTCTTCTGTCTCTTCCTGGCTTTCCCTTCTGTTCTTCATTACCCATCTTCAAGCAGACAGTTCAACTCTGAACATGCCAAGTGACAGGTATGAAAAAATCTGAAGCCCAGTGAAATAAATACTGATGAACAAGGAAACTCAGACCTTTCCAGCAGTACAAAAACTCTGCTTCCAACTCCTGAAGAGTATGAAGTGACCCAAGCGTGTTGCTTCTATTTTCTTATTCTTTCTGAAATATTACTTAGTAGTGGGTATTTAAAAGTGCCAAACCTTACCTGAAAACAATTGCTTGCAGCTTTCTTTCAGGTTCAACATTCAGTTGACCTTATGAGAGGAGAATTCTTCTGGAACTTGAAAGAGTCAGATGCAGAATCAGTTCAGAATGAATCAAAACATTATTTTCTAGTTTTTTTTTTTTAAAAAAAATCAGTCCAAATAAATAATTTTGGTTTGCCCCACCAAAAAATGCTTTCATCTAGGAGAATTACACCTTTCTGTTTAACATTTTAAATAATAAACCCCCCATGCTTTTTAAAATGTTAATCAAAAGGAATTGACACTGTGCTGATAGCATGTGTGACATGTCAGTCTAGAGATTTGAACTTGTTGATCTATTTTAGCCAGATTTCTTGTGGGAGTAGAAACCTCTCTTGTTGCTTTCCAACCTATCTTCTGGGAGAGAGGGAGAAGGGAGCAGGGGCATAGCAGTGTCACTAGACCTGGCCCTTCACTTCCAAAGTCCAAGCCAGGATAAATGTGTAGCTTGGAAGGCAAATAATAATTTTTTAGGATAAATGAACAAACCACCCCAGTGATGAGGCTATGGAAACTTAATGCAGTTCTTGTAAATACAGCACTGAATAAGATTAATCAAAATCTTCATCTTCAGTGAATCAAATTATCTTATCTTAAAAACATAAATTGTTCATTTATGACAGCCTTCTGGTTTCCAGGAATTCAGACTCTGGGAATAACATCAACATATCTGTTAAGCTGCTCAGAAACAGATGTATTTGAATTTTAAGTGGCTTCCTGTTATTATTTACCTCTTACGTAAATTATCATGTAAATAGAAAAAGGTTATTTCAATATACTCATGCATGAGCATACAAGCCACATCCTTTGGTCCAGCTTCCTTGGACAATGGTTCCAGCAAGTGCTGCTTGTAAGATCTTGCTAGATTTTTTTTACACTGATATGCTGTGACTTCTTAGTACATAATTTCACGCTGTTGTATCTCAATCAATTTTTTTTCAAGCAAAACAAAGGTTGCCCATGTTGAGTTCCTAATTGTGGACACTGCTGGGGCTCTGCTTGTAATCAGCAATCACATTTTCCCCTGATTTCCCTAATAATAGAAGCAATGTGTGTGCTTGTACATGCTTTTGCAAGGAGAAAGATCTGGATTTAAAATGTCTTGGATGAGTGTTTAGATCTGGGGTTCCAAATATTTTGTCATTAAAAAGGATGTATATATCATTTTTCACTTCTCCCAAACCTCAGGAGTCATTGGAGTGAGTCTGAGGAAGGTGGGTTGGGTGTGAATGTAGTGGAGCAGTGGTGTGTGGAGAAAGGGGTACAGCACCAGTTCTCTTGGAGATTGCCAAGAACAGAAGATTGTTGAAAACTGGAAAAATGTAGCTTTGAGAATTAAGTGTGTAAGGGAAATTATTTTGTATTCTATGTCACCCGTTACTGGAAAAAGTGTTTCCAATTTTTCTTTTTGATGTCCATAAATCTATATATTAAGATCAAATGGCAGTATTAAACAATAGCTGGAGCAAAAGGATGCATGTTGTTGGTTTTATAGAGTGTTTATTGCCTGTTAAATAGATACAGCACTGATGATAAGTTATTCTAAATGACTGATGTCACAAATCATAACGTGGTTGCAACGTCTTTTGATAGCATGTAGGTATCATCACCAAGAGGAATGAAAGGCAGTGGTGACAAAACGTCACCATATTAATAGAAATAGAAATTATATATATATTTTTTATAAGATTTTTCCTTAAATGTGGCTTGGGGAAGAATCAGAATTGGGAAAAGAGAACAAAAGGTTTCAGAGTGATATGGTTAATTAGGACTTGAAGGACAGAATCCACTTCAAAAAAAAAAAAAAGAAGGAAAGGAAAGAAAAGAAAAGAAAAAAACACCAAAAAAGATCAGATGAACACACCTGGAATCCAAATATTTTGAAACTTAAAATGACTTCTTTTCTTTTGAGGTTCTCTCAAAACAGTTTCCAGGGCATTATAAAAATACTTTGCTAATTGTTTCTCCTACAATGCATGACAGTCAAACAGGCTTTTAAATACTCTTTCCAATTACTGCCACAACCCCCTTTTTGTTGTATAAATACAATGAAATGGTTTTTACTGCAGCTTGCCATAGTGTATCAAAGAATATACACTGTGTTTTCTGCTGTCCTGCGTTCTACCATTGACACTTGGTCATTTAATGAAATAATATTCTGTATAAGCTGAGAACCTTCAGGTAAATCAGTGACTTTTGGAGGCTCAGTCCTCCAGCAGCTGTAGGGTGTGACCAGTAAAACCTGTATAGCTGGGATCACTCAGGGACAGGGGGGAAAAGGACCAGCATATCTTTCTATGCTCTTTTTCTGCTCTCCCCTCAGGTGAGGGCGTGAGTATTTCAGGCACAATGTAGGTCTGGCTGTAAGCTGTTACAGCTGCTTGTCCTTGAACTGGCTCTTTTTGAAGTGGAGCTTCCCCATTCTGTAGACTTTGGGAAATTGCTGCCCTGGCATTGCCAGGGGAGATCCTCATGGTGCCTTGGGTTAATGCTACAGGGGAGTGGAGAGCCACGGAGACAAACCCAGCTAAAAGATGGAAACCAGACCCTGTTTCAGATCTTTCTGAATTTATTATTGTGGCAGTGTGAGGAAGATTGCAACAAAGGAACACAGAAATGAGGGATAGTACAGTAAAATAATTAAGCTTCATTTGTTCATGTATTCCCAGGAGAAGTGCATGAAGCTACTGGTCAGTTGTGAAATCTAATCATTGCTTTGTTCAAAAATAAAGAAATCTAATATTTTCCTTGTCCTCTGCCAAGTTCAGGCCAGGCCAGGAATTGGTGTTCATGGAGGATATTGATTATATTTTGATTTAGCTTCCACTTTACTCTTCTGATGGTTAGGAAGGGCAAGAGCAGCTGTCAGTTCAGACTTTCTATCTGATTTTATCACCCTTTTATTGCAAAGGCATCTGACACTTAGCACTGGGTATTCTTTTATGGTTTTTATGGTATACTGCAAGAAATGATTCAAATATGGGATTAAATGAGGGAGAGCACTTTTGAGTGGGTGCTTTACGTGTTACAGAGGCTCATGAGTTGGTGCATAAAGGCAACTGGAGTCTCTTTGGTGCTTACCAAGGAAGGTAGAAGGGAAAAGTGACCATCCTGAGAATAAAAAGGCATGTCAGCACAGAAAATATGAAACTCATAGGATGATACAGGATGTTCTAAAAAAAATCCCAAACTGGTTCCTTGTACGTACAGGGTCTTGCCCTTTATATTCTATATATAAAAATTAAT
>NW_008608244.1:0-906 GCF_000691845.1 Merops nubicus
GCTTGCTGGGAGAAGTGCTGGGCAACTAAGCAGATCTCTTTAGCAGTACACAGGTTTGGGGGCTTTTTCCAAGTTATTTTCATTCATTAACTTTGTGTTTGTGGAGTTTTGGCTCCAACAAAGTGTTAAGTACAACAAATGCAATCAGTGTGTTAACTGCACAATGCAAACAAGTCAAAGCTTGGGGCTGAATAATGGGTAATAATGTAAATCAACTATATTCTTATACATGTGCACGTCCTGGTCATGATATTTCTATTTATTAGTGATCTGAGAGGATAATTTGAACTTTCAAAAGAAGCTGTTGGACCTGAGCTCTGCAGCCTGGACTTGGGGGTTGGTTTAGGACTTCAAGTTTGGTTTGCCCAGTACTCCCAGTGATAATTGAAAAGCCTGTAGCAGGCCACTGAAGCAGTGTGTGTTTAAATCCATTTACAGTGGAGAAATTAAGCAAAGGCCATGGCCAAACTCAAAACTGCAAAGCCTGAATGCTTTTAAGCAGAAGTTGTGTAGCTGGCTGGAGAACTGCAACTCAAAGAAGACTCCTTTGCAAGGCAGGAGCTCTCTGAGAACAAGCAGTTATTGAATCCCTCGAACAGAAAGGTCCTAGAGAGAGACTGAGTCTTCAATAACTTCCTAATTTGGGTTTTTTCTTTCATTCTGATGTAAGGCAACTCGAGGCAGGGTGGAGCATTGTGAAAAGGGAGGCTGTATCTGGGGCTGGTGGAAAAAGCAAGCTGGGTTTCTCCACAAAACACTGAGGGTGTTAGATGTTCCTCTTCATCTGCAGGAGACACTGTCCCTGGGTGGGCTGTAGAGAGGTGTGTGCAGCATGCAAGCTTCTGTTAAATCAGGCTGCTCAAAATAAGTCTCTGCATCACGTGCAGAGAAGCTCAGGACTCCCAT
>NW_008608245.1:0-10662 GCF_000691845.1 Merops nubicus
CGCTTGCCGACGCCGGTGAGTGATGCGGCCGTACCTCCCCTGGGCGGCCCCGGTGGCCAGTCGGGCTTTACCCCACGCTCCCCCTCGTCCTGGGGCCCCCGCTGCCCCGTTTCCGCGGGAAGCAGGTGCCCGCTTCGGCCCTCTGCACCCTTTTCTAAGGCGGTTTGGCACTTTGGGTGCTGTGGGGCAGCTTTGTTGGGGTTTCCCGAGGCGTCCCTCTGGTCATGCGGCCGCATCTGCTGGCAACTCGAAGCCTGTGGTGTGGGTGAAGGGTCCAGTGGATTGTTTGCACTGGCCAGAGTGGAAGGGGAGAGGTGTCCAGATGAACTCTCACTCACTTTTCGAAAATAACCTGTTTTGATTGAGTTTAGGCTGAAGGTTATCCTGGCTGTCACTGGTCTTGAACTTGCCCATACAAGACCTGAGGTAAACTCACTGTTTCCATTGGAAGTTGCTTCAGCTCCTTGGAAACACTCCTTTTCGTGTGGCACCAGCGTTTCCCGTCCAGGGGCTGTTCCAGCAGCCAGGCGTGGTGCTGGAGGCTAGCTAAAGGGAAGATGTGTTGCCACACCGGTGGGCATCTGGAAAATGACATGGCACCAGGGATTCGTTCTCCAGTGTAGGCTGCTGCTTGAAATGTGCCTCAGCTATTGCCATGAGGTCACTGTGGCACTGCTGCTGCAGGCCGGGAGAGAAATGACACGAGTCTGGTGGCTCACCACGGCCGTTCACAATGGGCATTGTCTGCCATGGCTCCCCTGTGGCAGGGGCTCCTTTCTACTGCACTGACACCAGATCTAGGCTAGTTAGGGGTTAGGCTGCTGGGGGGCATCTTCTGTGCAACACCTGGGGTAATAAGGCTGCTGAACTGAGGCCTGTTTTTTTAAAGTCCTCCCTGCCTTTTGTACCGTTCATGTCTTTCTACATAAGTAGGAGAGACTGGAATGGTTTATGTGTTTCCATATGGGTATTTAAACCCCTATAAGAGCAATAAATGGCATGTTCAGTTCTGCAATGAAGAAAAAGGGAGTTTGGGTTATTATTTTATCCCCCTTTTTTTGTAGGAAAACCTGTTTGATGACAATAGTTAGTGTCTGGCCTACTAGTGGTTCATAAATATTCCTCTTTCATTCATCTTATTAAAAGAACAACTAAGTAAATGGCAAAACATTCTTTGTCTGGCGTTTTGTTTTGTGTTCATAAGTTGTCTTATTCACAGTTGGGCCGTATACCACATACACGTACCTGTATACGTGCATAATTCTTTTTCTTTGTGAATTGTCTTGTAGTCTTATGGGCAAAGTTGTGAATCTTCACAAAATTGTCTCAGGTAGTCCTGGGTTTAGTCATAAATTGGATTATACCCAAGTTAAAGTATAGTGCAAAGCGACAGTAGAATATAATACAAGTGGCTGACAGCAGGCCGGAACACTCACAGTCATTTTTCTAGCGTATCTGTGTGGAAACTTCCACCTTGGCTCTTTTATGATAATTTAAAAGGAAGGAAAGGAAACCGTACTACCAGTTCCACTTCCCTATTTCTGAGTGTAAGGCTCCCTGTCAAATCTAACTTCAGGCTTTCTTGTCATGGGGAGTAGCCATACTTTTTAATTTATAATATTGTTTTCCATCAGGAAAATGTTAATCTCAGCCTTCTGGAGTTTGTTGTTTTCTGGGCCTGTGGAACAAGTTAATATTGACCTGTGCATGGCAATATTTTAATTTTTTTAAAAGCACAATAATTCCTCATTTTTTTAAGAAGAAAGCAAAGAGGAGCTGCCAATCAAGAGATCTATCATGACTGGCAAACCACGGAAGAGGCTTGCCTGGAGCGACTGTGAGTATTTCGGGACTATTTTTGCTTAGATTCCATGTGTTCCTGTCTAGAATGGTGGTGTGCATGCTGCTAGCTGTGTACAAGCCATTCTGAAGCTGTGCCACTCACCTGTGCTGTGTATGGGGTGCTGTGCTGGCCTTGCTGTGTGTTTGGAGGAGGAAACCAAGAATGACTGTTCAAGTGACTATAAACAGTGCCTCATATATACAAAACTCAAACAGCTGCCAGCCTTCACCTCTCTCTCGAGTTAACATCTGTCACTACTGCTTCTGTACTGAGTGGAGGAGGAGGGCTGGTAAAGTGCCAGCCCAGCACCCTGCTTGTAGGGCTGATGACTGAAAGAGGTGGTGCCAGTCTGCACCATGTAGAAGCCTACTGTCACTGAAAAATGATTTCTGAAGATACAGTCTCATTTCCCATGTTATTAACAGAGGAACAGTCTATCTAATGAACCTTTGTAACCACGTCAGTTGTTGTAATATTTGATGTTGACAGAGAGTACCGATCATATTCCACAATAGACTGAAGGTTATTTTTTAATTGTTAAAGGTAGAAGTACCCTTCTTTGTATTTAGGACCAATTCAGTCCATGCAGGATATTTACAGCCAGCTTACAGTATTTGACCAATTGAGGACAAGGATACTCCGGATAATGTTGATGCTGGGGAAAATGGACAGAAATTTCAAAGTCCACAGAAGGTAAATTTAGATACAACAAGGGCATTTAGTCAATGAGAGCCAGCTTAGCTCATGCAGAGTATTTTAGGAATGAACAGGAAATACTGAAGTCCTCCTAGAAATCTGTGCTGAGGAACAGAGGCGTTACTGTTGTCATGGCTCCCATTTCTGCCTCAACCACTCCAGGCTCTGGGCTGCCTCTGCTGCCTGTTGCAAGTGGAGCTATCCCCACCAACTATACACCAGTGCTGAGATACATTTGCTGTTCTGTAGAATTTAACGTGAAACGGAACCTTCATGTCCACGAGTTCCTGTGCATGCACGTAATCCAGCAAAGCCTGGAGCAGATGCTGCTGGAACCATCATTTACACTTGTAAATGATGTTTATCATTGCAATAAACTCAGAATCTGCTGCTGGCATTGCAATTGCTTATGGTAGGTGCTCAACAAATAATTGTTGTTAAATTCTTGTTCGCTGCATAATGCTTCTAATGTGTATGTACTGATGGCCTGGCAATCTTTGAATGCCTGTTATGAGTTCTGACACCAAAGACTTAGGAGAGCTGATTTAGGAGCTGGAAGAATTGCTATTTGTCGAACTGGGCTTAGACTTCAGAGCTTGGATTTCAGTATACAAGAGATATTTTCTTTCATAAATTGGAGGTAAATTTATTTGGATTAATAAAAAGACATAACAGCAAGCAGGTATGTAGGACTGAGAGCAGCTTTCCAGATTGAGAACATTTTTCAAGTATAATGGAACAAGAGGTGAGCTATGTGTGTACAGAGCACCATGGAATACAGGTAAAGAAAGGAGACAATTAAAGTGGATGATTTGGTTAAAGTATAAATGTCGTTTCCTTCATTTCTCATTACACCAGATGCCTTCGATTCACAGCACAGACAAGATCCCGAAGATTCCCACAGGGCCCCCAGGAAGAAGTCAGAAGAGAAGGAAAGGAAACTGGCAGTCAGTCAGTGGGACATGGATGTACAAGCCCTTGTTTCATCTTCTAAATGGCTTCAACTTCATGGGCTCAAAAGGAACAAATTGTCCCTCTCCCAGATTTTGTCACAGATTGGATTCCAGCACAGGAAAGGTATAAGACAATTCAATAGCAGAATGATAATAACACCCCTGACTTTGAATAGTCTGTAGGGTCACACTCATTTTGCATCCCAGTGTACACAGAGGAGATTTTAATATTGTCTCTTATGACAATGGCAGAAAGAGAAGTTTTATCCACAGTTGCTGACATTGCCAGTTCAGAGAACTGAGGAACTCCATCTCCTTTTGATCTGAGAAGGACTTAGGATCTGAGAGGTGCTTTCCTTATTCAGCTGTGCTGTTGCTTTACCCTAGACTCCCATCCAGATCCTCTCCAATTTAGCTATAGCTGGGAAATAGCTTGTGCTGCTGAGGCTGTTAGTGTTTTTTTCTGCAAATTACACAGCATAAGTAATCTGTCCATTTTTACATGGCAAATACAACATATGCCATATCATAATCTGTGATCCACTACTTGATCATCAGGACTAGCCAACCTGTTTGGGAATGATATGTTATTTCCAGGGATTGAGCTTTAATGAAGCAGTTAAATTTGATTAGAATTCAGGTTGCTTTTTGTGCAAAGTCAGGCTATAGAAAAATGTTCCTTTGCAGTTATCTGACATCTGAAGGGGAAGAGTTTGCTAATAATTATTAATCACTGCCATATTAGTGCTTTGAGGAGTGTGGTAAGATATTATTTTTGAACAGCTTGCTGCCTAAAAAGTGGCAATTGCAATGAATTGCAGTTGTTCTAGGTTGCATAATTTAAGATTTTGGCTGACTTGTGTTGATAGGGCATTCAAAGATCAACAGTGCAGATCCTGAAATCCTGTGTGCTGTAGAGGAAGAAGAAGCTGCTAACCAGGGTTAACATTGCTACAGGGTAAATTCAGGAGCAGAATGTACTAGCTTAGCAGGGCAGCATGCTGTACAGAATAGCTGCTTTGTGACGTTAAATATTTCCACCCCTAATGTTTTCCTATCAGTGGAGATCCTGTAGAATATTTCTAGCTACTGAAAGAGCAGAGTGCAACCTTTTCCTTAGTTGCACCCGCTTCTGCACCCATTTAGTTGTGTAAGAGAACACCATTATCTGTACCAGATTTTGTATTTTGTTTGATGGACAAATATTTGCAAGTCCTGCCATGAGATAAACAGCAGAATGCAGAAGTTTAATTGCCTAAACCTTCGATTTATTAAAGTCCCATGTAGCGTTTTGAGATATAAATAATTTAAATTTTGGTTTTTTTTTCCCCTGGTTCTAACTAGACTTGCAGGGAGCAGCAAGAACATGTGTACTACACAGGGCAAGATGAGCCAGGAGGCAAAGGGGACCAAATCCCACACAGTGCCCTCACTGACCAGGATGCGATTCTGCAGCGACTGAGCGCCGCAGGCAGAGCAGAGTGCTGCTGGCACTGTCCACTGACAGTCCCAGGCAGGGTGAGGTGATGAACCCTGTCTTGGCTCCAGCCAGGGAGTGCAGCAAGAGGTGGGGCCAGAGACAAGGCCACAACATAGGTCCTAGAGCCACACCCAGGAGACAGAACTGCAGACAAGGCTATACTACAGGGCCAAGAGGTCTGTCCAGGAGAGAGGTCCACTAGCAGAGCTTGACACAGGTACACCTACAACACAGCTAAAGCAAAGACCGAGTACCCAGGCCTGAGTGCCCTAGGAGTGAAAACCCCAAGGTGAGGCTGATCAGGGCAATCAAGGCTCTCAAGGCCTCATCACAGGACATAGTCAGAAAAAAAATGGAAAACAAAAATATAATTGGAATTTCTCTCTAATTTCTTAACGTCACAAGTTCAATACTGATGCATGTGTTTCACACATGGATGGTATGCACATCAACCTGAAGCATATCTGTTTGAAGTAATCCTTACAATTAGCAACTTGATGTTTTGTAACCTTTACTGTAGATTATGTGACCACCTTGGGGAAACTTGTGGCTTCTCGATATGCAGATGGTCTGTTTCCTCAGTACAAGAGAGCACAAGATGGCAGCGTGTACAATGTAAGTGTGACTGCCTTATGGTAATGTCCCTCTGCACTTAGAAGTTATTAGTGCTGTAGCAAAATGATGTGACTAAAATGTCTCCCTGTGGCAAGAAATACATTCTTTGTGAGAACTTTATCTTTTGATCATTTTTATAATGTTTTGTCAAACCATTAGTGATAACAATCAGTGGTAGAGAAGCCAGATATCTTTCTTCTTTTTTTTCCCTTGCAAAGTCTTACGCTCTTGCCTCGGTGCAGCATTGGAGTAAATCTTTCCAAACAAGACGGCCGTTTCTAAGCAACATTTACCTTGTCTTGAAAGAGGCAACACTTAAAAAGAAGATGCTCAGCTGAGTTAAAAAAAATAAAATCATAGTCAGTGAAACAAATGAGGATGCTGAAATAAGAAGACATAATGCGCTGACATTGTGGATGCAAAGTGCTGCTTTGCTTAGTGCCAGCGGGTCACAAAAGGCTCAGCCTGCTCTACAGAGACAGCTAGCTGGAACTCTGCCCAGGCTCATGTTCCAAGGAATGTCTTAGCAACAGCTGCTGGTGGCCTCATTGTTAGGAGGATGGATTCTGATTGAAGAGATACGCGTGTGAGCAAGGAGGGAAGAGAGTTAATTCATGAAGGATTTTACAAAAGCAAACGGCTTGTCACTTTTTCTGATAACTAGAGTCACTTCTGAGACATGAAACTTAAAAACGGGGTTAAAAAAAACCAACAACACATTTGAGGGGGCCCTCTGCCCTCGTTTTTCACATTAATGCCATATGAAGTTCCTACAAAATGTTTTAATCTTTGGACAGGTTGTGAGCTGTAGGTCAGATGTTTCTAGTAGCATCAAGGTAGCAATGCCACTCTGCAAGATCTGTTGTGATCTCATTTAGGATATCATGTACAATATCGTGTCCTGTTACCACAGGTTGAGAAGAAGCAATTCAAATCAGAACAGGTACTGGGAAGAGCTAGTAGGGTGAACTGCAGTTGAGTGCTGATCTTATAAAAGGGTTTGGTTGATGCTGATGTAAGACCGAAGAAGAATGACAAAGGGTAGCATTATTGCCCTTGAATGTCTAGAGAAAGGCAAATTACAGGGATAGGGAAAAGCTATAGTTTTCTATCCTAAAAGACGTGCTAGTCCAAGAATAAATGAGTATGAACTGCTGTGAATAAATATAGGCTGGACAGTCAGAGGTTTTCCAGCCCTCAGAGAAATGGGAATCTGGACTAGCCAACTCCAAGCGAAGGGGTGGTGCAAGAAAGTTGCTTTATTTTAAGACGGAGTTTGATCGATGTAGTGCAATAAGCTTCTTTGTATGAGTCTGACTGTCATAGGAGGAAACTGGATTTTCTAAGTGCTTCTTCCCAGGCCTACATTCCTTTGGCAGACAGCCTGAGACTCTGTATCTGGGAGGCACATTACAGGGCCCTAGCTGACATTAAAAAACAGAGAAATATATGAATGAGAGGAAGAAGTGTTCAGACTGACACACAAAATATCTTCTCCCTGAGAAATGTTCTTTGTACTTAGTCCCAGAAAGGTAGTTGGAAGCAGAAGGTAGCCAATAAATTAACTTACATGAGTCAGAGTTATTGGGGGATTGGCCTTACGGGAACCTGTGGTGAATTTTTAAACCCAGAGATCATTTTGCACAGTGAACATATATACATGTATTCATAGGGAGGGTCTGCTGGCTTTAACTGCAATACTGAATCTAGGTTTTTCATATTTTACTGACACTGTATGAGATGTTTTAGTTGTTGGCTGCAGCTGTCTGAGCTGCATTTACTGAAGCACCTACCCACAAATAGTTAATCTGCAATGCTGGGCATTGTTAGTGTAATAATAGTAAGAACAGGAAACACTTTACATTTTCCTTTCAAATGCTAAAGAGAAGGCGGAGATTGAAGTGCCCCAGAACCAAACCCTGCACTTCCTTTTATCACTGTACAAAATTCTAAGAGCCAGTCAAAATTCTAGTCTATGAAAGTACAAAGTTTCTATGTCCTTGTTTGTTCACGCATCTGTTCTGCAGCCCTTTCTACAACCTCGACTATGTTCAGCTCATTCTAATTGCCCAAGTCTTGAGACAGACAAGTCAGACAACCCACTGGCACTGTCCCATGCTCAAATAAAAAGATTATGAAGAGCAATTAGGACAAAATGCAGTGTCTTTTCTTTATAGCTTAGATGCATTTGTCAAGGATTTGCTCTTGAAATAGGGAAGAAAAATGGGTTGTTTTCATTGCTACCTTGGCTGGCATATCTGGCATTGCAAACCAGCTATTGCAGCTGTGCTAAGCTTGGGGCTGCATTTATATTATTTGTTTTGATGTTCAGTTTCTTTCTCTCATTTAAATGAAGCTGACAGCCAAAAAAGAACTGATTCTCCATTTTGTGGATTGTCTGCTGGGAGCTATTGAGCTATACAGGCAGCGAATGGAGTGGTTAACCAGCCAGAGCCGGCAGATCTTCGGAGTGATTCAGGAACAGTGCATTGTTATTGTTGTGGATTTCGGCAGTGCGGCTCCAGAGGAATTTGATCTGTGTCGGGATGCACTTTCTATGGTACTTGTGGAACAGGTGACCCAAATTGCCAAATTCAACCTCATTCGGTAAGCAAAGAATCATAGAATTACAGAATGTTTGGGTTGGAAATGTGTCTGAAGGCCATCTAGTCCAACCTCAACATCCTCAGCCAGATTAGGTTGCTCAAAGCCCCCTCCAGCCTGACCTGGCATGTTTCCAGGGATGGGGTGGCCACCATCTCCCTGGGCAACCTGTGCCAGTATTCACCCCACTTAACATAAAAAAATTTCTTCTAGTCTGAATCTTTCAATCTTAAACTAAAAGTTTGTAACCATCACCCCTTGTCCTATCACCACAGGCCCTACAAAAAGTCTGTTCCCACCTTTTTTACAAGCTCCCTCTAAATATTGAAAGGCCCTGATAAGATCTCCCTGGAGCTTTCTCTTCTCCAGGTTGAACAAAAAAGTACATGTCCATTGCTGGAGAATAACAAGGAGCTGCATATCATAGAGACACGTGTTTGGATAATATACTTTCTGTAGTGGAAATTGTCCTGAATCATGTCATGGTAGTATCTATAGATTCTCCACCAAGTTTCATCCACAGTCATGCTGAGCTTGCTACTTCCATTTAACAGAGGACCATTGTTACCCTGAAGAACAGATAAAGCCTAACACAACCCAAATACTGTTATATACCTTCTACAAGCGTAGCACAGAAAACCAGAAAGATAAAAGGGACTTTGCAGTAGCTGTGATGCTCTTCAGGCATCTGAGTATTACAGAGTGAAACAGGGAGGTCCCATCTGACTGCCCAGGTGTTCTTGTGTCCTTAGGCATTGTGGGTTTCTGCCTTGCAGCTAAACCTACCTTCCCCAAGTGCTATAGGCACTGAGGTAGCCATTTGTATTTCTATAGATTGCCATGGTCGCAGAAATCAATAGCAGAACCAGGAAACAATACCAGATTTCCATAACAAAAGACAAGTGCTTGTTCCCTAACCTGAATAGCTGAATTTGGGTCTAGTTACAAGTAGAAGAATAGAAGCAGCTATTCAAATTACGTATATCTGCACAAATTCTCATATATGCATAAAGGTTTGAATGTGTAAGCTTGATTTGGACAGATGAGTGGAATTTTTTTACTGTGAAAAAAACGAGGCACAAATGTCACATAATTTAAAAATTGGTTCCTCAGTGATCACTTGGAAGTATACTGTGATTTTTGAGAGTTGTTTTACTCAAGCTTTGTCCTACAGAATTGATTCTGGTGCCCTATCTCACTTCTCCAGCTTGTGATACAACTGAGATTTGAAAAGTAGAAGATAACTTCATAGCTTTTGAGAAACACATGAAAGCTTTTCTTAATTTTTATCTGCAAAGCCAATTTAGAAACTGAGTCACAATATTTGTGTTCATCCATTTGTTTGTTTGTCAAGGAAGGAGAAAAAGGACAATATAGCATATAAATTATTACTTTAAAAGAATCTTGGAAAACATACTTGTCTTTTAGATTGGCAGGAAGATCTTCAAAACAGTGCTTGATGTAATGTCACAGATACTAGAACCAGTTGATTTTTTGTTTGCTTTCCACCTTTTTTGTGTATAAATACACAGGCATACACACTCATATGCTTTGCACTTCTGTGCTGCCATTAAGACTCAGGCTTTTGCTCAATTAAAATATCAAAACACTTAGTATCACAAGTTTGATTTTGATGCGTAGATAAAGATCAGCTGTACTACAGAATAAGCCTTCAGTTAAAATGGTCTGACACAAAGGTCAGGAAGCAAGTGGGGAAAGAGACCTGTGGAAGCCAGACTTTTTTTTCATACACATTTTAAAAACCTGGTTGCTTTTTAATGTTAAGGGGATGTATGAATTAGGAAATTTTTAAAGTGCTATAGCTCTCTTGACCCTACTTTAGAAATGAATTGTCTCAAATTCTTAGAAAAATTACATTATTTTTCTGAGGATTTTTTTTTTCTCTACTCCTTTTCTTCCAAGTCTAGATTTAGTATCTGTGGTTTGTTGTAATTATTACATGAAAGTGTAAAAGAATAGTAACAGTAGCAGAGCTCTACTCTTTCTTTGCTCTGCTAGCATTATTCTCACTATTTCTTACGTCGTTTTCAGGGCTGCTCAGGATCTTGTGAAGTGGCAGCAGAACTGCACTCCTGTGTCTGAGCATACTGTAAAGTCTGCTGTGACATGGCTCTGGAAGCTGGACCATGTGACAGCTGCCAGCCACACTAACTCTCCTGAAGCCCTGCTGGAAGCCATGAGTGATGAGGTGGTAAGCTCACACATCTTTTCAGAAGTCTCAAGTAAACCCCCGAATATTCAGTGCCAGACTGGCTACTGTGATTTGCCCTTGATGAATATTGCAAAGATAAATATTAATGATGACATTTGGAAAGTTTCCCCCAAGTGTAGCTGCATACTATGTTTACTGATGGCCTGTTTATGTAAATGTATTTTGAATGCAGAAACTTGTTTCTTTTCTTTTCTAGGGTACACAGAATAAATAACATATTCAGTCATTAAGGGAAAGA
>NW_008608245.1:10693-20733 GCF_000691845.1 Merops nubicus
TTCCACTGTCTTTGCCATATATGTTTTTTAGGGCTTCAAGTTTGTGAGATAATTGCAAGTATAAACATTATTGAAGATGGGGAAACCATTTTTGTCTTGTTAGGTATCCAAAGTGCTCATGAAAAATTGTATTTAAAATCCAAAGCAGTAAGTACAGAGATTTACTTAAGCATTAACTCATGGCAGGGGTATGCAGATCTTTTTCACCAGCGAGGTTATAGCTAGAGTTTCTTCCAGGATGAAAAGACAAAGCATGCACAGGTATTGCTGCAATTAAATTCTGTCTGTTTCTAAAAGCACCGTATTACTTTATTCATTATAGCAGAGTCACAAGACAAACCCTATATACCATCATTTGAGCTAATCACTTAAAACTTGTGTTGTTAAAAAGGTATTTTATGAAATTTGCTTAACAGGTACATTGTTTCAGTTCTATAGCACCAAAATTTAATGGAAAATTTGGCCTACTGTGTCTGTACTAGAATAATTGGTTTTCACTGCCATTAGGATCCATCCATGTGCACAGATGCAATCCTAACTCCTTTGTAAATCTTGTTCTGAGACATTGTTTGAAGGAGAAAGTGAATTTGGCTTCAGTTTCCTTCCAGTTCCTTGTGCTGGTGGATTTGCATCCAGATGAACCTTGATGTTTGGAAACTGATATTAAAAAGGAACTGGGTGAGGAACAACTTGTGCAACAGTGACATGTTTTATGACTGCTTTTTTAAATGACTCCTTCATAAATTTTATTAACATTTTCAATTTGCAGTATATTTCTGATTTCCTGGTGGGAAACAAAAGAGATTATATTTAGATTTCACTATGGTCTGGATAGAAAAAAAGGCTTGTTGGACCTGGTGGGTCTGCATATGAATAAACAGAAGTTAAAATCTGCCCAACAGTAAGATTTTTTTTTTCCTGGATGTTAGTGGGTAATCTGTGTGACTCAGCTGTGGCAGGTGCTCAACATAAACCAAACTTCAGTTACTCCTAAATACAGTCATTATCACTCATAGCTGACAGTTCACCTGAGTGCAAGCTTTACTGTACTGCAGGCTGGGGGCAGACCCCATGCAGTCCTGGGCAAAACTCCATACTCACTCTTCAGAACTGGCTTCATCCACAGAAGTTGCTCCAAAACAATAGTGTATTGGTTTGGCTTGGGTTTTTTTTTTTTTTTTTTTTTTTTTTTTTTTTTTTTTCCTTAGACTTGGCTCTTCCTGTCATTCCTTTAGCTGAGTTTTCCTTCCCAAGTGTGGCGACTCCCTAGATTTTTTTCTTTCCTTATGACCTGTCAGTCAGAAGCTCAAGACAGCTCTGCTGTAAGGTTGCAATCCGTTGAGCTCTACCTGCCACAGATGCATCTGTAGTGTTTAACTTGCAGTTTCTGGACAGGTGCTGCTCTGCAAAGTGTGGGTCACCCATCCAAACACACCTCCCCACCGAGGTAAAGACTGCGAGGAACTGTTCATGTTATTCTCCTTGCTGTTCTTGTGTGAAGTTTGTTTGCTTGCTTAGAAGGCTGTATAAATGATAATTTTCAAACTATGAAGGGCTTCATGGGACGGTTTTAACCTTTCCCCAGTAATTTGTAAGGAGGGTTTCCTTTGTGCTGTGGTATTGCTGGGTTTGTAGTTAAGTAGGGTGAATTGTCTGTGGTGGCAATTTTGTTGATTTTCTTGTGAGTAGTTAGTTCTGCATCAGCTATGCCCGAGAAATGTCAGCATTTTAAAAGTTGCAGAGGCAGGCAGTAAATCCTCTGGAGGAAGTGTGAAAACTGACATCCTTACCGAATATTAAGTTTATGAATTATTGGCAGTATTAGGGAGGAGGGGGAGAAGATGTGAAGGAACACAGGGAAAAGTGGTTGTGCATTATGCATGCATTCCCCCAGGTCAGCAGCCTCTTCAGCAAAAGGAAGAGCAACCAGGTGTTGCCCAAGAGCTGGATCTCAGCTGGAGGAGCTGTGAGCATGCTCAGATAGCCTTTTAGCTGGATGAAGCAGAGTGTGAACCTTGTAAAACTGAACTAAAGCACAGATTGGTGCAAGAGTTCTTTCATTTTGTTTCTGTGCACCTTTTCCTAAAACTAGTAAGTATTTTGTTAGTCTTGCCCTATAATGAAACACATCCATTCTTCTAAACAGTGAAGCCAGAACACCTGGCTGACCACAGACCTGCTTGCTCCCACACAAGTGTTCTCTGTAACTATGGGCCCTGCCTCCCACATGGAGCATCTTGCCCCCTCTACAAGATCTAAGGGAAGCCTGAGGTGGCAAGATGCTGCTTTGTTAATTTGCCTGGTCTAGCCTGAGATTGGGTTGCTGCTTGGGGTAGATGCCTTGCAGTGCTGAGGATTAGCCCAAGTATTTGAGGCAAAAGGTAGTGGAGGGAGAGAGCTTGAAATTCATGCCGGTTCGTATCAACATGCTTATGATGTAGGACAGTGCAGGGATCCTACAGCCTGGAAGCTTTGAGTACAAACTGGACAAAAGGTGTTCATGTGCCAGTCTGTGGACTGGGGGAGCTGAAATACAAACCTGTATCAAGGGCAGCAGTGGCAATGCATGAACACGCCTACACGTGATACTGAACTTGCTCTGCTCCTGCATGACACTGTGTGAGTGCAGAAACGTTTTCCAAGTGCCATCCTGGACTCAGATAGTTTCCTTCTCTTTAGTGGTACACGTCCTGGGATTCCTAGTCATGTTTGAGTGTATTTTTTCAGTTAACTATTTATCAGATATTTATTTGTTGGTATGTACCATGCCATAGGACTGATAATGATGTACTTGAACATGGATAACTGCAGGTAAAATCAAATCTCTCATAATGAAGTTCTCCATCAATAACTAAAGGATGTGTCTTCAACTTCTCTCTCTTCTTTCAATAACATTTTCAGAATATAAGTGTGTGCGTGATCATAATAAACCTGCCAAGCTCCCTCTGCCTTGGGAAATATAAAACACACAAATTATCTGTTGTGGTTCAGCCCCAGGTGGCAGCTAAGCACCACCCATCCACCACTCCCTGGTGGGATGAGGGAAAGAATTGAAAGAGTAAAAGTGAGTAAACTGGGGGTTGATATAAAACCAGTTTAATAAGAAAAGCAAAAGCCACATGTGCAAGCAGAGCAGAACAAGGGATCCACTCCCCGCTCCCCGTCGGGCAGGTGGGGTGCAGCCACCTCCAGGAGAGCCACGCTCCATCACACCTAACAGTGACCTGGGAAAGCAAATGCCATCGCTCTGAACATCCCTCCCCTTCCTTCTCCCCCCAGCTCTGTGTGCTGAACATGACATCATGTGGTATGGAATATCCCTTTGGTCCCTGGGGGTCAGCTGTCCCAGCTGTGTCCCCTCCTAACTTCTTGTGCCTACTCACTGGTGGGGTGGTGTGAGAAGCAGAAAAGGCTTTGACTCTGTGTGAACACTGCTTGGCAATAACAAAAACATCCCTGTGTTACCAACGTTGCTTTTAGTACAAATCCAAAATGTAACCCCATACTAGCTGCTATGAAGAAAATCAACTCTATCTCAGACCAGACTAGCACGTTTACTGCTGTAAATACCAGCAGTAGCATTCAAATGATGTATCTCTTCTATCCTTAAAATACATGCTGCCAGTAAAAGTATGTCTGGTATAAAATTGCCTACTGATTTTCAGCCCTGGCAAGGTACCAACATAGCATCTCTTTTCATGAAAGTGGAATGTGGCACAGAGCCTTGTCCTGACTAATACTAAAGTTGTCCTTCATTGCACATCTCTTTGGTTTCAGTTAACTTTTGTGGAAAGGGGCTTCTTGCATTGGGCAGAATCAGATCCAGGGGTTGTGGGCCAGGTTCACTTCTCACTTAAGGAAGTTTTGTGTGCACTTCATTTGAATTACTAGTGGAAATGAGAGGGAGAACCAAATATCTGAACATCTTATAGCCAAGTAATGCATCAGTTCTACCAAATTTTCCTACCAGTACTTAGCACATGACAATGCTTGGTTAAGTCCTAGGCATCTGTGTAAAACAATGTCTTCCAATTTCTCACACCCCCTTTCTTTTTTCTGTTTAATGACAGGTTGAAGCAGTTTATTACTTTGTTGTGGGTGATGTTCCAGTGGATGCAAAGCAGCTACTTCTTGAGAATGTTTCTGATGGCCTCTGTCCAGTCAACGCTGTATCTTTCAATGCTAGGGAAGATGAAACTATTATTTTTCTGAAAGAGTTGAGCCATTTGGCCTCTGGGAGGTATGACAAAGAAGAAGCATGGTAATGATTTCAGCATTTGTAAAGTGCTTTGCTGCTAGGAATGGTATCACAAGATTCTGAATATAATCCCTGTTTTACTCATGAGGAGAATGAGACAAAGCAGTTCAGTAAGAAATCTGGGGAAATTGGGGAAATTGTCCAAGAGATAGGACTAAAATGCAGGACCTACTCAACAGATCAGCTTCTCTTCACATCTGCGCTCACTGGCTTGCAGAAAGGCCATGCCTTTTTTATGTCCTAAATCGTCTGTCGTCTGTTCCTCTTTTGAAGCCTGAAAAGTTGTTCAGGGGAAGGGGTCATGAGATAAATTAAGACAAGTTTTTATTGTATTCCTCTGTAATGTGGTAATATTCACAGGCACCAGCAAAGGATCTAGACTTTTGGTGGATCTCGTGCCATACAGACATGTACTGGAAAGGCAATGCCTGTTCTAAATGGGCAATTTCTGGAACAACAGAAAATTGATGTGGTGTTATCCATCAAGCCTGATTGTGTGGAAATGCAGTTCTGCACCATGCTCTCTAGCATCTATTTGGTATAGTTAGTGGAAACTGATGCAATCCACATGGCTTGCTGGCTACTTTATCCTGGGAATCAGCCATGTGGTGAGAATCAGTCTCAGTAGAAAGGGATAATAAAACTTTAATCTTAATTCTGATATCAAAATACAGAAAACAAATGAACAAACACAAATAAACCCACAATACCAAACTCATGAGGAAAAGCAGGGGGACAGTAGGAGCCAGTAGGTGTTTGTCTGCTTAACAGAAGTCACTGTACAGCTTCAGAGCTGTGAAATGGCTGCTAGCTCTTTCTGTTTCACTGTTGTTTGTGCAAGAGTGGGAAGACCTCCAGCAGTAGAAACCTCCCAAATGACAGCAGAGCAATTGGTAAGATGGCAGCTGCTTAGCTCTTTTATAGCCATCTGTGTTTATAAGTAGCTTTTAAGAGATGGAGAGTCTGCCAAAAACATGACTGTGGGAAAGTGCTCTGCTTGCTCTGGTCTGATGTGTGTCTAAAATGATTGCGGTCCTTTAGAACTTGTGGGACCTCTGTGACACCAGGTACATTGCCAGTCCCCATCCTTCCTTTTCTTTTGGTGGTGTTTTTTCCTCTTTTACAAAAGGAAAGTGAATGTTTCTTGTATGGTAGAAAAGGAGGCAAGAAGGGTTGTGGCAGAGAGCTGAGGGAAATCATTTTGCTTGATACAGTTCCCACTATCTTCTTTTTACACGAGTCTAGCTTTGGTGCTGAGACTTACTGGATCAATTAATACCTTGATGGTGGGTATTTGCCCAGTAAGTGTCTATAAGTTTAAGTCAGCTTTCCCATAGGAATGGCTAAGTTCATGGGCCTTTCATGGCTTGAGTCTGTTTCTAGTGTAGTTCTGATTTAGAAATATATTTTTTTGCTGGTCTGAAAGCTTTTCTGTTTTGACAAGGAGGATAAACGAAGTCTGTGTGACTTCCTGATTTGTATGTCCATAATGAAACAAACGTTCCTCTGGGGCTTTCAGCTGGGAGGGTAATCTGATAGAAAGGTGTTAGTGTCATCTCGTACACCTCACATGATATGCTTGCTCAGCATGTTAAAAGCATCGATTAAAAGTAGATTTCCAGGAGATTGAAAAGTAAGGTGCCTTGGAGTAAATGATACCAAAATGAAAGGATGGTTTTTGTGAGAAGACTTCGGAATGTACATAAATGTACATAAAAGATTTTATAGTGTTCATAGTGTCATTGCAGTTGCATAGTATCTTGAATAGATAAGCAAATAATTCTGAAGTACATCACTATGATCTTGCATGTGTGACATACATCTCATTAAAATTAGGAAAGTATTTATGTAGTTTATGTACTGATGAAAATTAATTTTGTATTACAGATTCCATGCTTTTGCTGAGAAGAGTGACTATAGAGGTGCTACTGGACCTGCACTAAAATGTGAAGAGGATGGAAAAGATCTAATTGCCCTGAATTACAGAAAAGTGAAAGGGCGAATGCCATTAGGTAGACAATATAAAACCCAAGATGATACCCATTTTCTCATTGAGGTTTCAGAATAGAAATGTCATATAGGAACTTGCTAACTGTAAAATCAAAATAAGCCTTCTGTAGGCATAGGTGGGGTGAGGACAGGTCTGGTCAAATGGAAATTTTGTGGGTGGAGAGGGAAAGAAAAAGAGAGAAGTCAAGAGAGTAGATGATGTGCATGTGAGAAGTGAAAAAAGGGAGAACAACATTTAGGGAGCTGAAGAAAAGTACTGGTGTGCTTGTGCCAATGACCTTGTGGAAATCTATAGAGAAGTGGCAGAAAGGAAGAAGAATAGTGCGGAAGACCACATCAATACAGGTCAAGTTCTTACATAATATATATAATATATAGTTAATCCACATGAGGTTGACTGACTTTTCTCAAGATCTTAATCTGTGGTAAAGACAGGCAATGAGCACAGTAAAATAACCATAGAGAAGAAGGTGCAAAGAGGGTGGAGGAAATTGATGAAAAAAAACCCCAGGGGGAAACAAAAAACAAAGAAACGGTTTTACTGGGGGGTGGAGCTGGGCAGAAAGCTCTCTGTGTTTCTTATGAGTCACAGTGCTACTTCCTCTGGGTAAGTCAGCCTTGCTGTTTAGTGGGACTGGACTGGGGTTTCAGCCAGGTTGGGAGGAGACCAGCTTGTAACATGAGGTGAGGCTGTGTGTGTCAAATCTGATATCTTTATCGTCAGGACACATTACATTAAAACATGATTTATTTTCAGTATCAGGAGGCATTTATTCTAATGGCTCAGATCCCCATGACGCTGGGGGACGTTAGTGTTGCCCCAGAAGGCAGAATGATGTTATCCTCTTCTTGCTGCTCAGGAATGTCCGGCGTAAGGTGGATTTAGTGACTCACCTAAGGTCCTTTGCCAGTCTTGGACTAACTGGCCTGTATTTCCTGGGTTGTAGTCTAGTCCCTTGTATACTAACCTAGCCTTCACTCAGACAGTGATTATAACAGTACTACAGGATCATAGTGGTGGGACAGAAATAAGAGATTGACATATCACCTGTTTTTTTTCCTTTGGAAAGGACACTCAAGCCTCACTCACACCGGGGTTAGAAACCAAAAGCGGAGCATGCTACAAACCCCTATCTCTCGTTTTTGTACTAATTCAGAGCAGTATAATGATTGCCTTCAGTCTGCTATGAGTGCTTCCTTGCTGGACCCCATTTTGGGGGGAGGAGGGGTGGAAGCTGGTTTCCTCTTCCCCCGGGCAGTCAGCCTGTTTCAATAGATGGGTCTAGAGCTCCTGTATGACTGAAATTACTTCCTCACCACTGTTTCTAAAGCTGAAAGCTGAATAGCTTTAATCGCTCAAAAGGGCAGTAATCCCCTTGAAGTGCATTGTCTGTTGTGTCTTATTGCTATTATGGAATAGAATTTACACATTAAAAAGGAACACAATTAGCTTTCTGCATTTACTGGGTATTATAAGCACAGCCGTGACATCACTGGCAGCCAATTGGAGCATTTGAGTTGTATGCAGAATCTAAAGTCCTTTCAGAAAGGAAAACACATTGGAGACATTATTCTGGTCTATGTCTGATGTCTCTTGTTTCAGAGACTCCTTCAAGGGTGTAGAAGGCAATAATAATAAAATGTGTAGATGACTCACTAATGGGCTCTGAAACAGGTTCTTGTATGTGTGGCATAAACTATGCAAGGAAATAAATAGAGAATGAACCAGAGATTTAATCTTCCAAATGTGGTGTTTCTTGAAAATAAGATGCGGCATAGGAATATTTTGGTTATGTTTCTTTTTGCACCACAAGTGCAACAGCTGGAAACTGAAACTCATCATTATGTTTCATGGACTGGAAAAGCTGCTTTAAGGACATCTGATAGTTTTCTGGGCATCCACTGAATAACAGTGTTTTGCAAATACAGGATATCTTCATGTTGACTTTTCTATCTGCTTAACAAAAATAAGTCAGAAGTGAACTATTTAAAAGTAGATAAGAGCTCCATTCTCCCCTGTTTTGCATCTTGAGCAGTCTTTTAGAAAGCAACCGTGAGAAGCTGCCAGATTTGAATTTTTTTCACAGTCATTTTGAGTGGGTGCTCAAGATCAAAACAGGTTTACACCAGTGAAGAATTAAGGTCCTTATGTCCCAGACTCAAATTTACTTAAGGCAGAGAAATGCTTTTACATATAGCCTAACTTCACCAAGGTGGTGCTATCTCCTCATCCACCACTGATTTTCCTGTTATCACTTCTGCCTACATTCTTTGTGTAGCTTCATCTGCAAAAAGCTTGAGAATTAAGCAATCCTGTTATGTAGTTAAAATTGTAAGTGGAAAAGAGGTGACATTTAATTTGGAACTTGATGACAGAGAGGCCAAAAGATGGTGGAAGCTGTGGAGAAGGTTCTTGCTGAAAAGGTGTATGGCTGTGTCTCCTTGGAGTGACAGGGAGATAAGTGGGCTTGAAAAGCAATGGTGGCTTGAACTAGATCCTAAAATGACCAGCTCTAGGTGGTCCTGCTTTGGCAGGGGTGGTTAGACTAGATCTTTCGAGGTCCCTTCCAACCCTTTAATATTCTGTGATTCTGAAATGAATATTGAGTCCTCGTTGGCTGAAACAGAAACAACAGTAGATCTCTGTGCACTGTTTTTCTCTGGTCATATAGGTGAGGTATTACGTGTAAAAAAAAAAAAAAGACTGAAATCAGGATTTGGCTGATGTGACAAATCCAAAGAAGGATGTGTCTGACCTCCTTGTGAACAGTGTAAGGCCGTATTCTTAGCTGTGCTTGATATCTGATGGTCACAGAGAAAATTTCAGTCTGCTGTGTATAAACTGGGAAGCATAAGAGTGCCAGCCTCCTGTAAAACGCTGGAGTCAATGAACTCTGCACTGTTCATGTGCACAGATGTGGGAGACACTGACCTCTCCCTTTGTAGAGCCAGGATAATAATTTAAGGTAGCTACCTTGCCTACAAGCAGTAGCAAAAGTCATTGCTTCTGCTTTTTCCTTGCTTGTGCTTTGTCCAGTCTTAGCCTAACCTTGGCCTGACAGTCTCTTTGCTAATGTGTAGAGAGTGATGCAGATAGCCACTGTGTGATACCACACGGGATACAAAGGTCATTTGCTTTGTCCATTTGCCCAGTGGGAAAGGGGCAGGATCGGGCTGTGCTGAGTTTCAGTGCCGCTTGATGTGGCAAATACGCAGGTAAAGCTGTGTGTTCCCCTTCTCTGCACCTTCATGCCTCCAGTCAGCCCCGTTTTAAACATCAGTGCTTGAGGGAATATTGCTATGTTCTGCTGCCACGTAGAGGTGGAGGACGGGACCAGCAATGAAAAAATAAAATTGCCTGTTTTGCCTTGGCAGGCAAATGAAGTTTACAGTAGACTGTATTCCATTGTATTTGGATTTGCTTGCTGCCACGTTCTAAGTCAGATAATCAGAGAAGTAAAAAACGTGTCTGTTTTCCTCGAGTTTGTATTTGCTTAATGTTTCAAAGATGTGTAGATTTTGCAGGTGCTTTTTTGTCCTTTTTTTTTTTTGGGGGGGGGTGTGTGTGCTTTTTTTCTCTGCAGGTTTTGTATGTTGAGCATGAAATCTAATGGGTTACCGTGACTTGTCAAACTGGATGAGTTTGTCTGCTGCTGGGAGGTTAGGTGTGGAAAAGCCACTTCTTTTAAGATTGCCTGACAGTGTTAAATAGCTGGGAAATGGAAATGAGGGCGGTTTTGAGTTTCTGTGTACCTATGCAAGCATGTTTGTG
>NW_008608246.1:0-249 GCF_000691845.1 Merops nubicus
CAGAGCGCGGCGTCAGGACTGGGACCCGGCCCCGCTCGCCCCGGCCCCTTCCCCGGAGCTGCTTCTTCTCCCACAGTCCACTGTCGCCCTGCTGGGCATCTGCAGCCCCCCGGCCCTAGCCACAGCCCCCTGACCCAGCCACAAGCCCCTGTTCCCATCCGCAGCTCCAGGTCCCACCTGCATCCCCCTGACCCAGCCACAGTCCCTGGTCCCATCTGCAGCCCCCAGCCCTGGCCACCTGGCCACAGT
>NW_008608246.1:390-731 GCF_000691845.1 Merops nubicus
GACGTTGCTGAAGCCTCCCCCGCTGATGTAGTCGGTCACCTCGGCAGTCACCAGGAAGGGGTTCTTGAAGGAGGTTCCACCCACGGTGGTGACGTAGGGACTGGGAGGGACGGGTGGGCACCGCAGGTGGGCACACGATAGTTTGTGCCCTGGTGGCATCCCAAACACCAGACCCCTCCCCAGGAGCGGTGCAGGTCCCCCTGGGACTGAGCAACCCCATGCTCTGGTGGGGCGGACCCTCAGGAGCCCCCCGAAGGGGCTCAGGACCACCCATGGCAGCAGCCTGCCCGCGGGGCTCAAGGTATCCCCAGGAGCTCTCGGATGGGCCCGGCCGCCGCAGG
>NW_008608246.1:811-3606 GCF_000691845.1 Merops nubicus
CCTGGAGGCTGGAAAGCTGGGCCGGAAGGTGTGGTTCCCACTGGGCACCTTTCTGCAGCCAGCACCATCGTCACCTGCCGGCAGAGATGGACAGACAGGGTGACCCAGCTGCACCCAGTGGCCCCACATCCCAGATGTCACCCAAAGACAGGCTCTCCCCACTCCCCAGCTGGGAGCCCCAGGCAGCGGATCCCGGCTGCCCAGAGCTGAGCGGCTCCAAGCAGGGTGCAGTGCAGAGGATCCCCTCGGACCCACCGGAGGCAAACAGGATGGTCAGGCCCCGGGCAGCCGCCTTCATGAACTCGACGTTGACCCGCTCCATGTAGGCCCGCGACAGGCTGTCCTCGTCGTCCCCGTAGCTGACCGAGTGCACCCAGGGCAGCGAGGACATGTTGCTGAGCAGCAGCAGCCAGGCCAGGAAGGGCTCCTGGCTCTCATGCCTCCCTGAAGGGACAGAGCGGGGCAGGGTCAGCTCCTCCCAGGGCACCAGGATGAAGGAACAGTCAACAGCAGCATGGGCACCAGGAGCTGGAGGTCCCCCAGCTCGTGCCCAGCCTGCAGAGCAGATCCACGGCTTGGCTGGTCGGGGGCTCTCCCATCAGCTCTGGCTCAGCTTATAGAGTGGTTTGGGTGGAAGGGACTTTTCAAGGTCATCTCTTGTCCAGCCCTCTGCAGGGAGCAGGGACATCTGCAACTACAGCAGGACAACCTCACCTGGGATGGTTCCAGGGATGGGGAAGTGACCACCTCTCAAGGCAACCTGGGCCAGCGGCTCACCACCCTCATTGTAAATAATTTCTCCCTTCTCTCTAGTCTCAGTCTCCCTCTTTGAGTTTCAAACCATCCCCCCTTGTCCTGTCCCAACAGGCCCTGCTCAAAAGTCCCTCCCCAGCTTTCTGACAGGCCCCTGGAAGTCCTGTCAGGCCCCCAGAAGGTCTCCCCAGCTGGAGCCTTCTCCTCTGCAGGCTGCCCAAGCCCAACTCTCTCCTGCTGGGCTCCCAGCAGAGGGGTTCCAGTCCTTGGAACACATTTGTGGCCCTCATCCTGGGACTATCATAGTGAGTGGCACCAGCATCCAGCTCTGCTGGCAGGGCTGGTGAAAGGGTTGCCCTGACCCCAGAGGTAAGGTCAGCGCTCATCCAGTCCCCCTCCAAGCACTCTTGTAGGCTGAAGCACCCTCGGCACCCAGGCAGCCTCGCACCCCTGCAAGACTCAGCCCTGCCCCTCAACCCATCCCAGAGCAGTTTGGGATACATTCCACCTCCACCTGCCATGGTCCCCTTCTGTGCCAGCAACTCCCTGCCACACTTGGCTGCTCTGGTACCACCCCACCCCTGCACCCCAGGGACGAGGGGGTGGCAGGTCATGCCAGTCCCTGCCCTCGCACCACGGACACCGCCCAGGGTGTCCCAAGGTGCTGCAGCTCCCGCTCAGCCAGCTTCTGATCTGGGGCAGACAAGACCTTGTCCTACAGCACCACAGCCACCCTGTTTTCTCACGCTGCCTCACTCTCCTTCACCCACTCCACACGTAGATTCCAGGGTGACCAATAAGCTCCAGCCCCAGAGCAGCAGGAAAAACCCACTAAGGCATAACCAGTTGCTCTGCCCTCACTGGGAGGCAGCAGAGTGGTGTGACAAGACGAAATGGCCTCACATGGCACCAGGGGAGGTTGGGGTTGGCCCTGAGGAACAATTTCTTGCCCTTGAGGGTTGTCCAGGGCTGTGCCAGGCTGCCCAGGGCAGTGGTGGAGTCCCCATCCCTGGAGGGGTTTCCAAACTGTGGAGATGTGGTGGTGAAGGACATGGGTCAGTGGGGAGGGGGACATGCTTAGTTAATGGTTAGACTTGATGACCTTAAAGGTCTCCTCTAACCCAAACAGTTCCATGATCCTATTATCCCCTTCATGGTCTGAAAGGTCTTGTCTAACTCCAACGGCTCCAACTCTATGATTCTATGACAATGAGTGGGGTGCACAGGAGCAGTCACAGGGCTGTGCCAGAGCAGAGCTGGTACCTGCATTGCTGAACACCCACGTGGAGATATTGGCGCCCGTGCTCATGATGTACTCCACATCCAGACTGGCCTCCAGCCCGGCCTTGCCCTTGCCCTGGTGCCCGACCACCTGGTCAACCTGAGAGCGGTGCGCGAAGCTGCTGCCAAAGAGCTGCATGAACTCAGCCACGTCGGCTTGGTGGAAATACTGCTCCAAGAACTGCAGGGACAAAGGGGGAACACGTTTTTTTTCTCTTTTTATCTGGAAAAAACAAGGTAAGTTTTTTTTTCCCCTTGACTTAGTAAGCTGTCCCAGGACGGGTCTTTGAAATACCAGCCCACTGGGAGCTCCCGCCAGTCCCCAGGGAACCTCCAGGGGAACCCCCCCCAGCCATGCTGGGCCCGCCACGGCAGCAAAGTGCTAGAGAAGGACCCACGTGTGGAACCGCCCCAGCGCGGCTGCGGCAGGTACCTGTGCGCAGGCCTGGCTGTTGTTGGGCAGCAGCCCGACGTCTCCGGCCGTCATGTTGTATCTCTTGCGGAGCACGGCCGGCGTCACGCCCAGGTGGAACCCCGCTCTGCCTCCACGCTGCCGTCCCGGCTCCGCGCCCCTCTGCGCCCAGGCTCTGCCCACCACCTTCCTCTCCGCGGGGAACCGGTGCAGGCCGCCCACTGGGGAGGTAATGCAGCAGCGGTCAGGGCCCGGGGCTCCGGGAGGACTGAACCTCAGCCCCTCTGCCCCAGCTCCCAGTCGCCCTTGGCTCCATGTCCCTCCCTGCAGCCCGCTCCCTGCAGTGCCC
>NW_008608246.1:3996-5611 GCF_000691845.1 Merops nubicus
TGCACTGGGGTTTCCCAGCCCCGTCTCCCCACTGCCAGGCTCCATCTCAGTGTGGCACCCTCTGCTCTGCTTCTGCACGGGCTGTGGAAGCCCACACAAAAGGGACTTACTGGACGGAGCTTTTCCACCTCAGCAGTAGCCACACATCCACAGATCGGTGGCACCTCAATGCTCTGCACTGAGCAACCAGCCTGAGAGCACCAGGGAGAAACACTCTGGACAGTGCATGTCCACATCAGACTGGTTTGGGTGGGAACGGACCTTCAAAGGCCATCTAGTCCAGCCCCCCTGCACTAAGCAGGGACATCTCAAACTGGAGGATGTTGCTCAGAGCCCCGGGCAACCTCACCTGGAACAGTTCCAGGCATGGGCCATCTACGTCTTAAGCACAAAGCTATGCAGGGACCCAAGGGGCAGCCAGAGTGGTAGCTGGAAGCCTATCACCCTGTCCTCTGGGACACTGAGAGGGCTGGTCCTGGCTGCTCAGCAACCAGCCTCCCGCCTGCACCTCCAGCAGCGAGAGCCCTGAGCAGCCTCACCTGCCCCATGAAGAACATACCAAAGTCAAGGTGCTCAGCCAGCTCCTCAGGGACAGCGTAGGGGTGCGGGGAGCGCACGACGCTGACCTGTCCCTTCACGTAGCGGTGGAGCTCAGCCCCTGGCAGGAGACTCTCGGCCGTGCTGCAACACAGGGACAGGTGCCGCACGAGGACGTCAGTGCTGGCCCCACAGCACCCCAGCCTTCTGCCCTGACACCCCACCTGCCACCAGCACGAGCCAGGGCTGGGCTCCGTGTTCCACCGGCACAGCACCCCGATCGGGGAAAGCAAAGAGCACCTCCCGGGCCGGACCAGTTCCCACCACCAAACCCAGCCAGAGCTCCGGTGCTGTGGGAGCCCCTGGGGCTCTGTCCCCAGCTCCATGGGGACTCAGTGGTCCCTCGGAAGCCCAGAGGAGGTGTGGGGCCAGCCCAAGCACCTCACGGACATGCCTGCCTGGTTTCCAGTGCTCCGGATCCCCCGGCTCCAGGGCCGGGCAGCCAGGCACCTTTGACCCCAGGCAGAAATGCAGGTCAGCCCCCATCACCCCCGCGGAATGTGGAGGTCTGGGTGCCCCTGTCTCTGTGGGGACGGTGGCAGCGGGGCCCAGCCCCATGCAGGGCTCACCGCGTGGGCATGCGGCACTCCAGGAAATCAAGGGTGGCAACGCTCTGGCACCGCTCGCCCCCGTGACCTTGCAGCCACTTCAGCACTGTCATGAGTGTGGCCGTGGATGGCTGAACAAGGTCCCGCAGCTGCTCCAGGGGCAGGTACCTGCCTGCGAGGCACAGAGAGGATCAGGGTGCCCTGTCCACAGGGCCAGACGTGACCTGGTGGGTCACGGGTGTGTGGGGTGTTACCATATTGTGGCGAGCGGGGATCTGAGATGGCCTCCACGAGCTGGGCGAGGTGCCCCACGCCACGTTGCCGCAGGGCGAAAGTCAGCTGCACGTCATGGCCGGGGCTCACACGGCCGGCATGGGTCCAGCCGGGGGGCACGCTGCAGGCAGGCTGTGAGTGCAGGGGTGCCAGCACCCCGTCCTGTCCCACAGCCCCCATCACACCGATACTGTCCT
>NW_008608247.1:0-2140 GCF_000691845.1 Merops nubicus
CCGGCACCGCTGCCCGCCAGCCCGCGCTGGGCACACGCCCAGGACACATCCCTGCAGGTGGGGGGCCACGGCTCCCCAAAACCAGCCCCGCTCTGCAGCTTCAGGACTGCACCCCCTGGTAGTGAACTCGCTTGAACTCCTCTGGCACGGAGCCGATGGGAAGTGCCCTCTCCTGGCCTCGCCTTCGCCACTGCAGCCTGTTACAGCTCATCACCGTCCTGTGGTTAATTAACAGCTCCTGGAGCATCTGTCCCCGCTCCAGCATCACTCTCTGGAGTGGAAAAGAGCTTCTGAGCCACCCCCGGGGATCATCCTTCCCCTCAGCCAGGATCCACAGCTGCGTCCTCACCCCACGCAGGGCAGAGCACCCCAACACTGCTGGGGGACCTGTGCCACGTCTGGTCCCCTGCTGGAGACACAGGTGGCATCTGTCACCATGTACCTATCAAAGGGGTGATGGGGACTCGCTCTGGTGAGGCAAAAGGGGCCCAGGGGATGCCCGCCCTGAGCCCCCCACTCCCTCTGCCCCTCCTGCCACAGGAAAGGGACCCCCACAGGCAGCACCGTGCAGAACCACCAGGAATTCAAACCAGGAGCATTTCACCACACTCTGGACTTAACAGGACTTGGGGAGATGGGTCCCTGACCACTAAAACAGCTCCCAGCACAGAACCACAGAGTGGTTTGGGTTGGAAGGGACCTTCAAAGCTCATCTAGGCCCATCTAGTCCAACCTCCTGCAGCAAGTGGGACCATCTTCACCTCGAGGAGCTTGCTCAGCATCTTACAGAGCAGACAAGATTTCTACCCAGGAGCGTTTCTACAAAGACCCCCTCCCCAGATTTCGCAGTGAGGGTGACCCCAAGGGCAGGAGATGTGTGGTGGCACAGGCACAGCCGCCCTGCCCGCTCCCACGGTGCCCCCAACACAGGACCAGGAGCCGGGGTACAGGAGATAACTTTATTGAATCCAATGGTGTTAGACAGACGACCGAGAAGAGACATGCCGGGTGGTGCGGGCAGTGTGGGCAGCAGGAGCTGACTTGGTGCAGGGCTGGATCTGTTTCTGTCTTTCGTAGTAGCCTCAAGCCTTTTCCTGGCTTCCTTTTAGACTTCTTTTAAAATTTAAGTAAAAACAACTGATCGTGGAAAGAGTCCAGATGGTGTTTGTTCCCTATGATTGTTCCCGCAGCTATGTACAACGTGGGGTTTGGGTCTCAACATCAGGTATAAAATGGAGCAAGTTTACAAATTTGGAGGATGCACGGAAAAAGCAAAGACAGACAGGCAAGAGCAGTAGAAATCTGGACCAAAATCTTAAAGAGAAATTTAAAAAGTGCTATAAAACCCCTCGGCAGGAATACCATGCAGTTAAGAAACACAAAACCCAGTCAATTACACAGATCATCTAAAACAGGAATTTGTCCATTTTGCCCTTTATTTAATTAAAAAAAGGTTGTTTGTTTTTTAATAGAAAAAAGCTAAAATTGTAAGGTTCAGGCCACTGGGCAGCAGCAGCTCAAGGGGGCAGGAGGGAGAGGTGCTGTCACCTCTCAGGAGGGCTCCGGGCACTCCCAGGGGCCACGGGCACCTCTGGGGGCAACCAGCAACCTCAGAGGGGTGATGGGCTCCTCTGGGGGTCACAGGCACCCTTGGCCATCTCTGAGTACCCTTGGGGGTGACTGGTCCTATGGGGTGACGGGCACCCTTGGGGGTGGCAGTGGGATGAGTTAGTGCAGTCCTTAGCTGGGGCCAGGGGCTCAGCCCACAGGCACAGGCAGCCCTGGGGGACACGTGGTCCCCAGGCCCTCCAGACAGCTGCCAAGCCTGGGGACACGGGGTGCTTGGTGTAAGCCAGGAGGAACCCTCCAGCCAGGCCAGTCCAGTGAAAGCCACCCAAGGTGCCCAATCTGGGGGCAGGCCTGCTGGCATCTCTCTCACCTCCCCCCCCCAGGGATCCCTCCTGATTTACACACAGCCTGGCTGAGGCGAGGGGCAGAGCAAACCTGCAGGACAGGGGCTGGAGGACACCTGGCAGCGCAGCCCCACGACAGTGGTGGCAGGAACAATTCACTTGACATTTTGGTGGCTCCTTGGGGTCGTCAGAAAAGAAATTTGGGCCCAGCCCAGGCTGCCCGCAAG
>NW_008608248.1:0-829 GCF_000691845.1 Merops nubicus
TTCTTACTGAAAGCATAGCTTGCTGATCATTAACCCTTTTCAAAGGATCTGCTCCATCATCCCTCCTCTAGGATGCTCTTTCAATCAGGAAGATATCAAAGCTATTAATTTTCCCTTCTTATTTTCCTCTCTCCTTAGTTCAAGGAGTTAAGCATAGCAAGAACATTTTAGTGTTTCCTTCTTACATCAATCTCCTCAACAAAAGAAAAGAATCAAGGTAGGCTCCACTAGAAGAGCCTAACTGAAGTTACTCTCAGTATAAACAGAGTAAACTGCTGGAATTCATGTCTGGCTCAATCTTAGGAGATTCAACACTCCATTCCCTACAAGCATCTCCATTTCAAGACTTTGAAAAAATCACAAGTATACTCAAGGTTAAAACTCAAAACTTGACAGAGTGCAGAACATTTCAGAGCTGAAGTTAGATGAGTTCTGCTGTTAGCTTACCAGATGGGAAAAGGGCTTTGAAGGCCACCCTGGACAGGAAGGCTCCTACAGAGGAGAGAGGATTTTGCTCCAACCTGGAGGAAATAGTTTGCTCTTTTGTGGGAAGGCTCATTAACAGCATAGCAAGCTAAAAACTTCTAGAAAGTGGTCTCAAAATGCAGACAGGAAAAGACAGCAAAGAATTGCAAACAGAAAAGGCTCCTGAGTGTAAAACCCTGTAAAGAAACAGGCTTCTCAGAAGCAGGAAAACCCAAGTGTGTATTCAACCAGACACATGTCACAAACTGGCTGTTTGTTCTTTTAGCCATTCACTTTTTCTCCAGTAGACATGGGAAGCAGCATAAAAAACCCACACAAAACAAAACCAGACATTTTGTTATTT
>NW_008608249.1:0-288 GCF_000691845.1 Merops nubicus
GAAGCTCTCGGCGGTGGGGGCTGTAGCCAGGAGCAGGGCGGCCGGTCCCTGGAAGAAGTGCTGGGGAGCGCGGGGATGCTTCGTGAGAGCCTGCTTCCCGGTAGGTTCCCGCGTCCGTCCCGGTGGGGCTCGGCTCTCTGGGCAGCCTGGGCCACTGCTCGCATCTTTCTTGCTGCGAGCTAAGTAGTTGCCAATTTTGTGTCTGTGTTGATGTGCTGGGGAAGTTTCGGCTTTGAGCTGTGAGGTCTTGTCCTCTGTAACGGCTTTTGGGGGCGGACCGTCGCAGCG
>NW_008608249.1:319-19473 GCF_000691845.1 Merops nubicus
CGCTCATGGATGCTTCCACTGGTAATGAAGGGGAAGGCACGCCAAAAGCACAGCTGCCAAAGTACCCGGAGGAACCGGGCTACGGACTCTGAGCTGATCTCTGCAAAGCATTCATGTGGATGGGACTGCACGTACCAATGACAATGTGTATCGTCTGTGCTGCGTTCTCTCTAAGCAGAATTAAAAATTTTAGATCTTCTCCAGGTACTGAAATGAATGATTTGTTTTTTGACAGGTGCTTTGGCCCAGTACGTTAGCTGCTTAGAACTGGTGAACAAAAGACTGCCTTGTGGCCTCGCTCAAATTGGAGTGTGCTTTCACTCCATTCCAGAAAATGAACAACATAACAAAAGCATTCTGAGGTAGAGTAATAGAGGAATTAATCCCTTTCCATGCCTAAACCAACTATTTGCACTTATCTCACTTTTGGATTGTTTTTGAATACTGTTTCTTGCTTTTTCCTTGTTATTTTTGAAGGAGTTAACTTGCTGACCTTGCTATTGTTTAAAGAATAGGCGAAAGGACCACGTCTTTGCTTGCATGGTTTAGTTCTCCCAGAACTGCAGGACAGTGGCTCGATTACTGGTTACGCCAGAGGCTCCAGTGGTGGAGAAGGGTAAGAGTAACACACCCATGGGACATCTTGAGCTTCTCCTTTATATCTCAAAAAAAGGGCAAAACCCTGATTGGTTTTGTGGCATTTGCCTATTCTTCTCACTGAAATACATGTATTTCTTGTTGGGAAACAACAACAACAACAAAAAAACTATTTAAGTTTATGACAAGTAGTCCAGTAGTTTACGGTGTGACTTGAAAAAAGGAAAATGTTCTGTGTGGTTTGAGATGAAAGTGCTGTAAACCAAAGAGATTTGGGCTGTAATTTATAAAAATCTCTTGCTGAAAAATCACAGCCTTCAGCTTGCACTATGTGCTTGGGTTTTGGTGTAGTTAATGCAGCATCCACCAGTGATCACCTCATCTTTTGTTTTCAGTTTGCAGTAGGCCCATCCAACTTCAGCAGCAGTGACTTTCAGGATGAAGAAGGAAGAAGAGGATTCAATTTGCAATACAGCTTTCCTTGGGGGACAGAAACAATAGAAACACTGAAGAACCTCGGTGATACTGAACTGTTACAGATGTACCCAGGGGATAGTTCAAAGTTACTTGTAAGCATTACTGTATTAAAAATCTTTTCTCATAAAGATAACGTGAGAGATTTTGGGTTTTTTTTTGCTGGTCTGTGTAGTATGTGACTGTCTTTTTATTATTTTGTTATAAAATCAGTACAATCGCTACTCTGCAGTCAGACCTTCATTTTAACAAGCAGATAAATTCGTGTTTTGGGTTTTTTTTGCATAGGAGTTAATTCTTGGAAATTCAAAATGAGCTGTATTGACAACAGTCTACAAAAGTCCAAGGGAAAATGCAGTTTCAAGTGTATTCTCCATAGATTTAAATTTATGATCAGAGAGACAGAACAAGAAAATAATCTCATTGTGCTCTGGTCTTGTGCTTTCCCCAGTGTTACAATCTTTTCTAGTTACACTTTTAAGATTGTTAGTAACTTGCTAAAATATACATCTGGCCATATTTTAAATGTAATAAGGGTGCTTGAGCTCAGTCCCTCATTGTATATTTAAAGTAAATGAAAGCCTTTGGGAACAGTCTTTCAGGTATCCCTGTTGTGGGTTTTTTCTCCTCAGGGCCGAGATGGAAGGAAGAATGTTATTCCTCACGTTCTGTCTGTGAGTGGAAATCTGGACCGAGGAGTGTTAGCCTATCTCTTTGATTCTCTGCAGCTAGCTGAGAATCCATTGACAAAAAAGAAAACTTCACAGAGAAAGGTAACTTTCTGTAGAAAGCATAAGGGAAGTCCAAGTACAAAACCCACAGACAGTGTGGTAAATTCCAGCATGGAAAACTCTCTTTTCCACATGGCCATCCTCTGTTCCCTTCCCCAGCTGGTGCAGACAGAATGCTTCTCACTGGTAGCAACACAGGACTGCCTCTGTCATCCTTTTCACCCACACAAGCACATTTGCCCCTTATTCTGAGGTCACCTTTTTTATTCTACCTTCTCTCTGATGAGGAGTTAAACTCTTGCCATGCAAGTGATGACGAAGTTAAGAGGAATTGGAATGTAGCTGCTGTGCATGGAAAGAAGAGCTTGTCTCTTCAGCAGCATTTGAAGGTTGCTGAGAAGAGTAGACAAAGTGGGTTACAGGTGATAGTGGGGCATTCCCCAGGGGCCATCATTGTTCCCACTTGTACCCTGGTTTCCCAGAGTTCAAGCACTAGCTTTCAGACAGTGCTTGGTAGTTAAAGAGCCACTTGATCTTTAGGAACAGGCAGTGGCTGGATGGGAACTGTCTGCTGGGCTGTCTCTGGTCACTGGCTCCATTAAAGACAGTGGAGCTCTGCTAACAAAACTTCATCTCTTTTCCAGGTTTTAGCCAAAATAGAGTACTTTCTGCTATGCTGACCTAGCTGGCGTGTGTGCTAGTTCTATAAAATACAGCTTGCTTCTACTCTGGGATTTTGTGCTATGAGAAAAACTGTGCATGTTTAGAACCTTGGTTTCAGTGAAAAATAATAGTTCCTACTTGTGTTTGCAATTTCACACTAAATACTTCTAGTAATCTGTTGTTTTTCTGTAAAATTATTAGGTGCTTAAGCTTCATCCTTGTTTAGCACCTATTAAAGTGGCCTTGGATGTAGGAAAAGGTCCAACGACAGAGCTGAGACAGGTATGTTGTGAGAAAGTATTTCAGTTCTGAGCTGGTTTTTCCGTTGCCCTGTTACAGCCCAGACGCGGTTTGCGCTGGGGGCAGTCCTGCTGCTCCTCTGGTTCTCAGAGATTCATGGCTGTACAGACTTCACTGTGCTTCTGCTGTGCAGCCTGTGAGTCGCAGCTGAAGGAGTGAGTACACTGCAGACAGTGAGCAGGAGGTGCCTTCCTTGCTGCTCTTAGCACTATTAATAGAGTTGATGTTTTTTTCATCCAAAATTAAGGAAAATGGCACAAACCCTCTCAGCTCTTAATCTTTGGATTTATCTGAATACGTGTCACATCTTCAGAAGGCTTTCTAGAAAGTTTTTATTGAAGTCAGTCATTAAGCCAGTCCCTGCAGAAGGGAAGAAACCTACAGTGGTGTATTTTTTAGTAGAAACAGGCTTCTTTAATTTATTTAAATATATTAAAATATTTAATTGCCAGGCTGCTTTCTACTTGGAGATTATTTCAACACTATCTAGGAATGCTAATAGCATACATAGGAGAGTTTTAATAATTTCTTAGTATAGGATTCCAAGCCCTCAAAGTCTGTCTTTTAACTTTTGTTTTTAAATAAACACAGGTTTGTCAAGGATTGTTCAGTGAACTGTCAGAAAATAGAATTTCTGTATGGCCGGGTTATCTTGAAACCGTGCAGGTATCTCTGGAACAGCTTTACACAAAGTAAGGAGAAACAGTCTTTTGTAAATTAAACTATGGAGGTCAAAGATGACTTGCTGTGGACTAGTGAGAATACGCCCGTTTTCAGTAAGAAGTCATTGAGTGCAGTAACCTCATGACTGAAGGCGTGTATCCCAAACTGTAGACTTGCATTCAATAAGTTTTATTATGAAGAGCAATGTTAGTTCATATTTAAGATTAACTGAAGTCTAAGCCTTTCACGTTATTGTTGTTTCTCTGGACCTGTAAAATGTCTTTTAGAGACTCTCAGATTGAAAATTAAATTTCTTAAATTGAGTAATTCAGAACTGTTTCCCACCCTTACCCCCAGTTTCTGCAGCTAGACGGGTTCTGTGTTTTATCCTCAGCAGCATTTCAAATAGCACACTGTGTCTAGTCTTGAATGTACAAGTTCTTCCAAGTCTGAAGCCGTTACCATTAGGATATGCGGTGGACTTATTTGTGCAGATCAAAAGTGCAATTCTGTTTGAGGGCTTCATAGATGATTTGTCCATCAGTGTGAATTTTAGAGTCATAGAATCATTAAGATTGGAAAAGACCTCTGAGCTACTCAAATCCAACCATCAACCCAACACTACCATGACCACTAAACCATGTCCTGAAATTTTGAGCACAAAGCTGCCCCTGTCAATGGATCCTGAGCATCTCGATGAATATTTTTTCCTGAGAGAAAATAAATGACTATTTTGTGCAGTAGTCTTCAAAGTAGACCTGGCTATTAAATAACAGAAGAGATATATATTCTGCTTCTACAAAAATACTCTTGTAATAGATCAGCAAATAACGTTCTTGTTATGTACTAAAGTAACTAAATAATTTCAATAAATATAATCGTGAAAGCACAGAGTGGCAACAAGAAAACTGGTGTATTCACACTGGATTTAGAGCAGTATAACAAATATTTACAGCTTATGGTCATTTGTACATAACTTATCTGATTTTTTCATACACCCAAAGCAGTGACTGCTGTGCTCTTCTCTTTGCAGGTATGATGAGATGAGCATTCTCTTCATGATCTTGATAACTGATGCCACTCTGGAGAATGGAGTGGTCCAGCTGAGAAGCAGAGACACCACCATGAAGGAAATGATGCACATTTCTAGGCTGAAGGACTTTTTAACTAAGTATGTAACATCAGCCAAAAATGTGTAAATTTAAATTTGTTGAATAAAAGGAATTTCTTAAACATCTGTGCCTAAGCTGGCTTATACGGTGTCATGGACTCGGTGCTTTCTCTGCAGATTGTTCTGCTAAAACTTGGTGGTGCGTCTGTTCTCTGTGGAACCTAGACCATCTAGGTCTTCCAGGTTGCCTTGAAGAGGTAAGAGACAAACTTGTCACTCGTTAGCAGGGCTAACCACATTCTCTTCCATGTCTTTGAGTTTTACTGTCTTAGAATCATAGAATCCTTTAGGTTGGAAGAGACCTTTAAGATCATCAAGTGCAACCATTAATCCAACACTGCTAAGTCCTCTGCTAAAACAGAATCAGAATCTTAATGAAAATACTCTATCCTAACCTAAAAATTCATCTTTCATCTCTACTGCTGACACAATTACAGTCTCTGCTGGAAAATGGTATTTTATACAAAAGACTTCCAAATCTTAAATGTTTTAATAACATCGGTAATTATCTGTGTACTGCCTGTTAGTAGGAATTTATTTTAATCACATGGCCTCAGTTCTTCAACATTTTTTCTTCGTCTTGCACTTGATAAACATAAAAATTAGAAATACATTATCAAGAGTAATACAAGACATGTGCCTAAGAGGACAACATGGGCTATTTCAATTATTTTTTTAATACTTGACTAAAGCCTTTTGATCACCTTATGCTTGCATACGGTCCAGTTTCTCCTTCAGAACTGTTAAATGTACAGAAACTCTGGTCTGGTTGAGAGCTTCACACCATTGGTTGCTTTCTGTTCGTTCAGCAGCAGCCTGTGCCAGGCCCTGTGTCCAGCAGGGCGCTGCCCCACGGCCACTGCGCCGCTTTGTCTCCGTGTGCTTTTTATGGTGCAGCTGGGGGAGAAGCTGCTGTTTGTGCAGTGGGGTCTCTGCTCGAGTCTTTGTTAATTCCAATTCCTGTCTGTTCTGCGTTTTCTTCTAAACTGAAGTCCTTAGAGATTATGACTTGGGGATAACTTGCTAGTAGAGACCGAGCTGTATTGTCTGTCTACAAAATAATGAGGCCAGGAAACTAGTATCTGAAACTCATCTCTCCCTGTGCTGACGTGGTGTTACTTGTCACATCTGAGGACTGAAAGATTCTTTTAAAAGTATGTGGTTAAGCTAACCACAAAAGAGATCTTACCTTGTACTCATTCTCTGAGGAGGACCTCTGAATAGACAGTAGCACATGCTCTCTTCTCTGCTAAAAGCCAGAATAACATAATAATTTAATTTTTTTTTGGCACAGGTACCCCATAGAAGAATTAATATACCATTAGCACCTGGGTCACTAATAACATCTGCATGGTTTCCTAATGCAGCTGTTGAATTTTTGGTTCATAGGATGATGATAGGCATTTGCTTCTTTGTTTGCTTTTTTCCCCTCAAAATAAGTCCTGTAAGTTTTTTAAATTTCTCTGTAGTAAATAACCAGTTTTAGTATGTTACTGCTTCTATGTAAACTATGCCTCCCCCCAGCAAAATCACCCCAAAACATACTTCTGCACATTATATTTTCCAGTATTATAGCTTGAGATTTTCACCTTTTTCATCTTCTCTTCTAATAACGGAAAAGTTGATGTATTCATCTTCTCGTTTAACAGGCTCTGGATTAAAGATGATGAACAGCAGTTAGCTCATTGATAATAGGCTGATCAGGTTTATGTTATTTAAAAAAAAAAAATAAATCTTGAAACAGAGCAGAGAGATTCCACATTGGATATAAATCTACCATGCTTTTGCAGGCTGTGTGGGTAGAACACCAGCATCTGCCCAGAGCTCTGAGCCAGCGCAGCAGAGCAGCTGCAATGCTACCTGGCTGCTGCAGGAGCAGGAAGACAGATTTATCTGGAAAGAATTATTCCCTTTTTGATGTTTAGAAACAGGAAACATAATACTTTTGCTGTTGGTTTGTTTATGGGGGTTCTTTTTCCCTTGACAATACTGACATTCACTTATAAGGCAAATGCAGAAAGCTGCAAGCTAATAGCACTGCAGTTTTCATGTCTTCTTTACTGTGTATGAAGTTGTACAATATCTTAACACAGATCAGTTACTTTGTTTGGCACTACTTCATAATTTCAGTTTGAACTGACGTTGAGTCTTGTCAAAGTTAGGAAACAAAGAATAAAGAACTACTGGGTCCTGAACAATTTTGAACAGGATGCAGGAGCTACATGAGTTTTACTTTGCTAGAACTTGCATGTAGCCCACTTTTATTTCTTAGTCAATGGGTCTTGCAGCTCTGATCTCCTTTCTTCTCATTTTCTTTTCTTCTGTAACAGCTGTTTCCTCACCATGAGTTGCCAAATGCAGTTCTTCATTTTACTTCTGTTCACAGCAGATTTTTTTAAGGACGTTCAGTTCATTTGAACCAGTTGCAGTTTTGGCTGCACAGCTGACAGGCAGAGCCAAATGTGCATCCTGAGGGACTTCAAATAATGTCTCTGCCAGGCACAGCTGAGACTGTCCCTTACTGAGTGATAGGAGGTGTCCCTTGCCATGGCTTTTCTAGTACGTGAAGAAATCTGTCCATACTAGCTACAAATAGTGTAATAGCATTTATCAAACACCCACAAGTTATAACGTGAACTTACCAATCTCTGTGTATATGACACAGTCCTCAGACTCTCCTGCATTTGTTGCTGAAGTAAGGCCAGCTGAGGACCCAGGAGACTTAGATTTTTCTGCAGATTCTAAAAGAAAATGAAATGCATGCCTATATGCATTTGAGTACTTGGAGATCTCAGATAATGTTATTTTCATTATAAAAATCACTCCTTAACGAAGGGTATTTTTAATAGCATTTCCGTTCTTTACTAAGAATAACAAGGTCAAATTCCTTCCAACATTTATGTGTATTAAATCAGATGCTGCTTTGCTTCCCCCATCCCAGACCTGCCATCTAAAACATAGCTCAGGGGTTTTGCCTTGTCAGTATCTCATTAAGTTGTCTGTGTTGTTAAAGGAGACTTGACAACAGCCTAAAATACCAGGAGCATAACTCGGAGCATGATGCTCACACACATAAAGGAGCACCTCTGGAAAATTAAACAGAAATTCAAGTAACTCACTTGCTTTATATAAAGGAATTATGAAAAATGGAATTGCCAGAGCAAGTCCTATTATAAGTAGTGATAAGATAAGTCCAAAAGAAATTATCAGGCATTCAGAATGGCTTCTCTCTTCTGCAAAGAAAAAAAAAAAAAGTGTTTATGCAATTCAATGTTGATTCATATTCTAAGTATTTTCTGTAAATTAAAATCAAGACTTTCTATTTCTTTCAGCTGTTGGATTAACTGGTTAACATAACCACTCAGGAGATTCTGAAGCTCATGTTGCCCCAGCAGAAGGAAGGGAGCTTGCTGGTGCCAGTAGAGTCCCTCTTTCATAGGACCAGAGAGCAAAGCGAAACTAGCCTCTGCCCAGGGTGGAGTAAGGTGGGCCAGGGGTCTCTTGTAAAAGTGAATGGTCACTTCAACTTCTACTGCTATCTAGGCTGTGTGGAATTACATATTTTTCCATTCTTTTTAAAAACTTTTTTTAAAATTGTAAAAAAACCACATGTTTTGAAAGTACAAAATTCATGGGTAAAAATCTTTGTTTGCTGACAGTGGTAAAATGCTTCACGTGTGCATACCTGCTAATGTAAAGTTGAAACTGTTGCTGTATTTTATATTGTTGTGAATGCTATTTTCAGCTTTGCATGTATAGGTTCCAAGGTCACTAGAGGAATTAATAAACAGATAAATCACAGCTGCTTCCCTCTTTTGCATCTTCATTGGGCAAGAGAGGCTTTGGCTGCCTTTGAAGAATCTGTATGTGATGGGAAGAGAGCCATTCTCTGAGAGACAAGACAGGGTCACATGCTGGCCCTTCTTTGTCTGAGAGGTGGGTGAGCTCAACACTGGTTTGGAAACTGGCTCTGTGAAAAGAAAAGTGAAGAGACTATGTCACCGAGTACAGCACAAACTCCACAGCAAGACTCTGGGTTCAGCAGCAAGACTGGTAAGTGAGGTGGACGTTGAGGGCTCCTAAACTAACAGCTGCTTGCAGGGAAGTCCAGCTCAAGGCCACACAGCTCTGCATGCTGAGGTCCAAACCAGGACCTGCTGCTGACAAAACCCTGCCACGTTGCCTCAGACATGGCTGCATGCCCCTAAAATGCAAAGTGCTGAGCAGGTACACAGCAAGACATACCTGTAAGGGTGAAGTTGAAACTATTGCTGTATTTTCCACTGCTGGAGATGTTATTCTTAGCTTTGCATTTGTATTCACCCACGTCACTGGCAGACTTGATAGTCAAGTTAAACAAAACAGGGGTCAAGTCTGGCCCATTTAAAGTGGATACTGTCTGACCACGTTTAAACAACGTGTATCTGACAGGTGGAGAGCCAGAGTCTGAGTGGCAGGAGAGGGTCACGTTCTGGTTGATCATCACATTCACAGTCATCGGAACAGGAATGAGCCTGGGATTGGACAGCATCTCTGGGAAGAAGAAACTTCCAAGTGAGTTCACTGCACCCATCATTCAAGAAACCTGGATAATTCTCAAATTAAGTTGAGGACCAGGCTATACTTATTTTTGTTGAAATAGAAGATTATAATTTTTGCCGTCTCCAGTAGTGGGCAACACAACTTTGTATTTCTGAAAATCAGTATGCAGCTTCCACCAGGTGATGAAAAATGCATGTCTTCCTCAAAAGAGGGTATGCCCACACAAAACAAACAGATACATCCAGATGAACCAACAAAAATACGTTTGAACTACAACAATAATTAATGCATGTATAAAACATAAATATTATGGTATATTTGTTGTAGGAGAAAGTAACCTTATGTGCTGGTTGAGGGGTAGGACATGAACCTGAAAGTAAAAGCAGGATTTTATTTGTGGCTGTGTGTAGATAGGTAGAATTAACCTCATGTAAGTCGATTGAATTTTTGAATAGAAGCAGCAGGAGCCTTGATAGTCTATCATATTAGTTTGCTTTTATGATATTATACAAATAAATTAGTAATAAAAGTTTGTAATGTCTTTTCATAGGAAATAATAATAAAGTAGTCATAACTAAGATAAATTCTCTTACTTCTAGAGGGGGAAAAAGTACATTTTAAGAATTTAAAGCAATTTTGACTATGTACGAGTCATCGAAGTGACAGTTAACTTTGTCTAGAAAGTTGTAAACTGTCTCACTGCACAGACAGGGCAAAAGATTTAATTTTACATTAAGATTTTTGGACATTTTTAAATCCCTCCCCAATTTTTTTGTTGGCAGTTGGTATCGGCACATATACCAAAAGAAAACCAAAAAAAAGAAAAGGCAAGAACTTACCTTTGCCATTTGCGGTAGTGTTCTGTATCTGCTGAGACGTTTGAGCTAAAAGAAGAAAAGAAAGCTTTCAGACAAGAAACAACAGCTCTTGTTTAGAAAGATTTGTAATAGGTAAGAAGTATGTCCCTGGCTTACGGTAGGAAAACAGCAGAACTGTGAGCAAAAACATTTTCTTGATACTGAGCGAGAGAGCTGGTGGAGTTACACTACTGAACGCTTTGAGGAGTGGCTCTAGGGGTTGAGGAAGTCCTAAATATGGAAACAATGCTGATCTTTACTGGTGTTTGTGTAAGACTTTTGTCATATTCCACTTACATTTAGCCTATGTCAGAGCAATGGGCAGAAGAAAAAAGCTGTGGAGTGAGATACAGCAGTTTGGGATACAACTAAACGTCACATACAGATGTTCTAAGAGGTAGCTGACATAGTCAGCAGCTTTTCTAGGCATGAGCTGTGTTGCAGAACCATGCTGCCATGCCATATACAAGAATACATAATTTTTCTACCACTGTTCTTAGACAGGAATGAGATCACTGGCTCGTGTCAATCATGCATTTGCTAGAGATAATACAAGTGATTGTTTGGCTGAGACTAAGGGAGTACGTGGTACTGGGGGTTTTAGCAAACATAACTTTAAAAATAATTGTCAAAAATAAGGAATATTGAATCTATAGAAGTTTTAAGATGCTGATAAATATTTATAGCTAGCCTGCTTGTTAGGGAAATATTTTGGTCAACTTCAAATGTTAAGCTGTACTAGAAGGTACAAATATTGTGAGTTCAACACCACTGTAAAACCAAATTTGATGAGTAGTTTGATCATCTAATCAGTAATGCAAAGCTACGTAATTACAGTTGCAGCAAGTAGATGTTCTCTGTCATCATCTGGGCAAAGTAAATATAATCTTTAGTTATACATGGGCAGTGCCTTCTAAAGGACTCTAGGCCCTGTTGTATGTGAAGAACTGCTTACACAGAGAATGCCTTAAAAGTGCTTTTGTGATCCTTGTCTTACTTCTTGGCTTCCAGTTTCTGAAGGCAGTAAGACAAGGTCATACAGGGTCTGTCCTGTGTAGCACAAACCCCCTCCCAGGGAGGGAAACCACAGCATTGTGGTTTCCTTACAGAATTTTGTGTGCAGCTTCCTTCATCCTCGTGGTATTTTTGGAGGGTTTGTTTGTTTGTTTGAATTTAAGACGACCTCCACCCTCCCCTTGCAAACGTTTTTATGTGGACATGCTGACAACTAACCACAAGACCGGAATGGTTTTTTGCAGCTGACAGGAAGCGTGTGTGAAAACGCAGCTGTCAGAAGAACTGGGAGCGTTTGTGCATTTTCCTGTAGTGGAGGCCCGTTCTTTGTCAGAAAACCACAAAAAAAGGACCCTAAAGTGGTGAGGTAGCCTAAAGCTGCCTGGAGCCCTTCCCGGGCGGGCGGCCCGGGGCTGTGGCGGGGAGGCTGCCGAGGGCTGTGGTGCGAAGAAACGGGGCGAGGGCTATTTCACAACCATTTGTGCCTTTTTGGGCTGGTTTGGACTCTGCCAAGCAGCCCTGGGGAAAACTGCATTTTATTCAGCTCTCCAGTACTTGGGCTTAGCTGTTTCATCTGCTCAAGTATCTGTTTACTTTTATAATTTCTTTGCAGAGCATTAATAGAGACACCACTTATGTAAAAAGGTTTTTGAACCATTATGACAGCAGAGGCTTATGTAGAAAAACCAGACTGCAGTTGATAGATCTGCACTAGGGGAGTAGTACCATGGACTGGTTAGAAAATGAGACTTCAGAGGAAGTTCATAACATAAATAATTAAGTTAGGTTGATATAAAGAAGTTTCCAGAAAAAAAAGAGTGCTAAATACTACAGGGGAAGGAAGGGCTCGAAATACTAGAATTTTGCTAAAGTATAACCCAATGGACTGTCTGTGTTCATGGGAGTTGTGTGTGCCACTGATGCATTATTTTTGTCAAGTACTACTCTTGGAATAACACTTTTAATCTCTGCTGGTTTGTGCGGATGTAATTGTGATGAGTGTTCAACAGATCTGAAGGTGGATAACATCTTCATGGCAGCTTTGTAAAGGCCTGAAGGCAGGATTTTTTCCACATGCACTGCAAGTGTCCCAAATTGAAGAGAATGAGCTTCATTAAATTCTATAGTATTACTATGAGACAAAATGTTACTGTCTTATTTTGCCCTGCAGCAAGAACAGCATCCGTATTGTCCATATGGCATCCAGTTGGCCATATTGTCAATCTGAAATGCAGGAAAAAAAGACAAAATTAGCCCTTGGCATTACCTTTCTGTGAGGTTTTGAATACTTTGAATACTAACTAGCTTGTTGGTCTCTTCAGGAGTGTCTTGGATAGTAATAAAGTTTACTTCCATGTTCATTGTTTTTCTGGCTGAGCTGGCTATTGACTTTGGACTAATACGTTGTTGATCAGTTCAACATGTATACACAGAGTTTTATAGCATCAGTAAGATAATGTGTGAGCTTGGAGTTCCCTTTTTATTAGATTTACAAGTTTCCTGTCTGGAATTAACATGCTTGTACATGTAGGAAGAACGGAATAAATTTAACAAAAAGTAATAAAGAGAAGTCATCCAGCCAAAACAAGTTAAGAAGTCTGAAAAGGAGATGTGTATCACTGGGTGCTGTGATAATATTCTGCCTCAGGTCAGTTCTTTGACTTGAAAATGCAAATAGTGTGTGATAGCATTCTGTAGTAGGGCTGTGAAGGCTTTGCACTGTATCTGTCCCATTGTGGGCTTCCAGGGAAATTTGCATGTTTCAGCAGAGTAATAAAAGTCACTCCCAGTTTCTCATCCTGAGAGCTCCTCCATTCTGGCAGAGAGTCTGCTACAGTGTGTGTCTGCAGAAGGCTTGCTAGAAATCACCATGCCCAGACAGTTGTCTGGTGATGAGTTAAATGAAGCACTTCTGTTTTGTCTGCAGAAAGGTTTTACTGATGTAGCTAGATACCGTATTTTGACACTTCTACTCAAAATGGCTGTGGTGGCAAGTCTGCTGTTTGTTTTAACCACTTGGTATTTGATTGTGAGAAGATTATTCTTCTAGAGGGCAAGTAAGAATAAAAGAAGAATGGATGTCTTATATATGCATATATGAGTTATCTTTAAATTTCTTTCCGTGATCCATAGGTTCTGAATTAGAATTTTAATGGGGTGATTTTTTTTTCAGTGAACTGCAAATTGCAAGGAACTTGTCAGCAGGTGAAAGGAGATTTTGGGTACCCAATTTCATTAAACTAGAAGCTCACAAATCCTCCAAAGATGAAATACGTTTAAATGGTATGTCTTCCCTCTGACTACTCCCACTCCTCCCCCCAAAAAATAGGAAAAAGAAAGAAAAAAAAATTGATGAGACATAAAATGTTTGTGTTACTAAAGCATTTCTCTTGGGATAAATTCTAACATCACTGTCTGAAAAGTTGCTGTGAGAATACTACAGATTGAAAGAGAGAGAGTACTGTCTTAATCAGCTCTCTTTACAAACTTGTGGATGTACTTTTGACTTCTAAATAGACCAGTCAGGACTATGTCTTTTTCAGTCCTCTTCCAACTTATGTTTGTGTACTATGAGGAGTACCTGCCCCTCTGTGCACCCTAACCAGAAGTTACACGAGCAGCAGCAATGGCTGCTGCAGATCAGGAAAGAGAGAAATTCTTCCTCCTGGTTTGTGTAAAGTCTGCTGAAAGATTTTCTGTCAGCTTGAATCAGCTTGTTGAGTGACTACCAAATGAATTTTATGTATGGAACTGATGTGGAATAATGCTTGGAGAATCATCAAGCAGTACAAAACCAATGAGAATGTACAGAGAAGAAAGAATACTTCCAGAATTAATTCCCTTTCCAGCCAGAAGGTTGTGACCTTTTCTCTGGTACTGTCTCTGCAAATACTCTGCAAAGAATATTGTAGTGCTCAAAGCTGTTTTCTGTTGCATCCAGAAATGCTGGATGTTAAGCAAAACAAGTGCAAATGCTGGTATGTTGCAAGATAAGCACAGTGTGATAGCAGCATGGTCTGTGGTATCTGTTTTTAAACTGAGGAATTTGTTTACTTAGTAGAAGACAGCAGTTAAAAATATCCTTAGGGTTTAGAATCAGTCACTTAGGCATGCTGCTGGAACAGAGGAAGCTTGAGAGATGGCATCAGAGCCTATCATCATAATGGAAACCTACAAATAGGTTTCACACCTCTGAAAGAAAGAATTTATGTCCTTTGATCTGTGTGAATTTTTAAGTTATATGGAAACGTGTGCTGCCTGCATTATGAGTGAAGAGTTCAGCTTCCTGGTGTTCTTTTCCCTGTTGCACCGTAGCAGTAAGGAACAGTAAAGCCAAATAGTAATAATTAACTCCTGTCGTATTCAAATGAAAAATTTCAGTATGAAAACCAGTGATATTCTCTCATTAGCACCTTCCTGCTTCCTTCGGTTACTTTTCCAAATCTAATTCGTGTTGCCATTTGGAGGAGGTGTTGGATACCAGCAGTCACAGGTTTAATTGTGGAAGAGAAGCAGGGGAATCACAGCATGCCGCGCTGTCCTGCTCACCTCCCAGTAGATGGTGCCAGTGTGAAATGCAATTTATTCCCACAAGCACAAATTTGCAGCAAGCTAGTGTCTGTAAATTACAGACTTCTAGAAAAAAGTGTTCATTTCTTTAATGACCTTTGTAAATAATCAAATGCAGGGGTAATATTATTTTTTTTTCTTCTGCAGGGAGGTACAAAGTGACACTTTAAAAACAGAGACAAATTATGCACGTGGCTTACATTCAAGAGAAGACAACATACCCCGAAAACATTTGTAGAACCAAGTCAGTTCATTCCCAGTTCCCCAGGGATTTGTCTAGACTTGTGAAAACAGCAACGTTTGTTATAATTCTGGTATCTATGATCATACTCAAATGGGAAGTGATAATTAAGCAAAATATTTCACAGTTGTAAGGAACCAAAATGATAAAATGATTATATGCGTCAGGGTTTGGGGAATTAGAAATCAGAGCTGCTTTTCTGTTCTTGATTTTAGTTACTGGAAAGCTTGTGGTAACTTCAGTATAGATGGACACAGGTCTATGAATTTTTATACATTTTTGTAGCTATAGCAATTAACTGTTTTTAAAATTGGTGAACTTGCACAAGAAATCATGTGGAGCCTCCATTATCAGCGAGAAGATGTGATGACCCCAGAATGTTTGTGTTAAGGGAAATGTTTTGTCAGTAAATCAGTGAGGTAGAGCTTGAAAGCAACACCTGTAGAGACTTCATCTTTTCAGGAGTGAAACTCCCATCAGAAACTGAACATTTGAGACCAGGTGACAAAGTTTAGGGGCCCCAGAAGATCCACTGCAGTCGGCGTGTGCTCTGCCAGGAAGTGAGCTGTCAGTCGGGAAGGTGAGCACTGCGCTGTGCTCCCTGCTGCCAGCTGGAGCAAGCGAGAACAGCTGGAATGTGGTGTGAACGCAGAGCTTCCCTTCCTGCCTGAGAGAGGGTGGAAACGTTCTATGTGAGGAGGGAAAGATTTGAAAATCTTATCAAGCATTTTGGCCTTAGTTAGGAAAATATGCTTTGCCTCTGATTTTAGGCAGAACTTTGTTCAAATGACAGAGTTGATGTTTTTTAGGAAACGTCATATGTAAGCAAGTAGCAGGGGACCCAGCCAGCAGAAATGGGGATTGTGAATTCCCAGGTGAGCACAGCTTTAATAGTTCAGGGTTCTATTCATTGGGCAGTAGGTCAGATGGAATGATTCCCACACGTTTCAGAGGCATTGCATCAGATATGACTGTTCTGTGTTGCATTTTTGTGGTCAATCCGATTTTTCCCACAATTATAATAGGGTCTGATTGGAATTCTTTATATGATGTATATTAGAAGAACTTTGCTTGATCTGATGTATTTCAGAAAAACATATCTTGAGAGATTACAGTAAGATGACTGTTAGAAAAGCATGCAGCTGCATTACTGGCACAGGTACTTTTAAGTTTAAATTCTTTAAGTCAATCTGGTTTCCAGTTTAACAACAGAAGATGTTCTCAAGCCATTCTTTTGTGTTGGAAATGTTTTTCTACCAAGTTTCATGATATTTTGGCTTAAATTCCTGTAGTTGAATTCACTTTGTGGATTTTGTTCAGTACTAGCTAGATTTTCCTCTCCAGGGCAGTGCTAAGGATTTGTCAAGAGTATTGCAGTCTAATCAGCCTGTGAGATCATATGAAACATCCTTCACTTAGAACTGACATCTCACAACAGCCTCACGTTTGGGCACTGTTAAACCTTACTCCTGACTTAGCTGATCCTAAAAACTGTCCTTTCCACTGCAGTCTGAAGCTAGCCTGGTTCTGAACTCTACCGTATTGGCTCTCTCTGGAGGATATTGGCCCACAGGCTGTTTCTGCTTCCCTCACCATGGCTAAGAGGAGAGCCTTTGTCCCCCGTGGGAAAGACTGGCGTGGTTTGCTGAGCTTTGTATAATTTATGGGGAAAGGAGGAAGGGGGCAATCTCCTTCCTTCCTATTTTTTTGTTATCAATAGCACAAGTTGATCTACCTTTGTTCTCCATCTGCCATGTGTTGTCCTCCTCTTTTCCTTTACCTGGCTCTGGAGACCACCGTTGGCATCTAGCCAAGCCATCAGTCTTTTGTTGGTGGTGTATTCCAGATAGACTGGATTAAGCAGAACAAATACTATTGCTGCTTAACCAGCTTACCTCTTAATCATTAATTGCTGTGACTATTGTGCCATTCTGTACTCCCACCCTGCAAAACAGCTAGATAGGTGCTTGTTCATGTTGCCGATACATTGTGAAACAGAGAAGTGTTTCCCTCCTGTTTCCTTTTGAAAAATACCATGCATATGTGTGTAATACAAGCATTAAAATGCACTTACAGTTTTAAACTATTGTTTTTGGGGAAAAAACACAGTTTTCATTGACCCCAGGAGAAAAACAAAAAAGGGTTTTTATACAACTGTGAAACTTAGGAGAACTGTATGTCTTTTCTGTAGCCTTCTGTGAATGTATATGGTATTGTTTTGGTATTGTTTTAAGCAGTGTTCTAACAATCCTGGAAAATGTTGCTTGGAAGTAAAGGACTGGCTCTGTCTACACAGAAAGAGCCTGCTTAAGGAGTTCTGGGACACACAACTTGAGAAACCCTTTTGAAGGGCGTGATTTTAACTCACTCTATCAAGCCCATAGACTGAGTCAGTGTTATGGCCCAAGTGGAATAACTTGTCTGAATTAGAAGTAGACTGATAAACCGAGGAAGGAATATGCTGAACAACTGAAAGGTACTAAAAATGAATTCCTAAAAATTACAGAGTACATTTTTTTCTGGTAGATTGAAATTGATGCTTAAATCTGCCACTTCTGCAATGTCAGATTATTTAAGATTAATACAAAAAATGAGAGTGCCAAAGTAAGAAAAGTAAAGAAGAGAGATGAGATAGGGACAGGATAGTATCTCTGTAATTGTATTGCTTTCCTTATTCTGTACCTCTCCCATCCCCTCCCCATTTAATTGTCCAGAAACTGGCCATGGTAACAAGATTTCAAGATTTTGCATCATGATTATTTTACTTCTCGTCCCCCCCACCCCAGTCTTCCAGAACAATTCCACCTAAATCAAAGCTGATGGCTGCTGATTTAGTTGTGTTCAGGCTTTGTTTAGGCTTCTGTCCATAATCAGAAGAAAAGCCCCCATTTTGTTAAAGGAAGTTGAGTCATTCAAGTGTTCTGAATTTTACATCAGTTCCTTATTGTATCTTAGGCAGACATGTATACCAGTGGAAACTGAGGGAGAAGTGTTGGAGGCGACTGTTTTGCAGCTTTTTCTCCTCCTTTGATCACGTTTTCCCAATTTTCAGTGTTTTGGATGCAGAATTAATAGTCCCTGATTTCAGGTTGACTGTCATATTGTCAGGTTGCTTACACCATTGCAAAAAATTAAACAACGTCCGAGAGGTCAGCAGATCTCTCAGGGGTGCCTGAATTCAAACACTGTCAAGCTACTAGCAGGTTTAACTCTTGCTCCAGTGTCTTCTCTATGCAGATTGTGCCAGTGCTGCTTCAGGTTTCTGCTGAGAAATGAAAATCCAGGTGGTTCTTTTCTTGTGTGGTGTAAGTTTTATGATTGTGTATGTTTTGCACTGTCCTTGACTACACAGTCTTGTGCGGTTCCGTGTTTTTGATACGTAGTATGAGAGGTCTGCCTGTCAGTATTCTAGTCTAACACAACAGTAGCTATGGTTTCTGAGATAATTTTCAATTTGAATTTGTGCACACTGCAGTAAAGCTGTTCTTTGCCGCAGCAAAAAATGAGTGACTTAGAACTGGAGGTACATGGGAAAAATGAGTAATTATGTACATGTATTCTCTGAAAGGCTCCTGATGGAGCTCCACTCAAGGATCTGCTGAGGTCAAATAGCAAAGGTATTTCGTGTTCAGAAATGGTTAATTGTGACAAAAATATCTGTATTGACAGGAACTGCAGGATAAATGTCATTGGAACTTCTTGTTTTTTTTAATACACCTTAAGAAATTAAACAAAGCAAATGCATTTGGTGGCGCCCTCAGGAAAAGTCCAGTCACTTCCTGAACAGTAATCTGCCTGTGAGAAGCAGATAGATTCTCATTGTTTGCCATTTCCAGTTTCCAGTAATGGGAACGATTACTTGATCTAAACAGTTTCAGCTGAAGACCTGGGAAAACATATAGTTTTTAATGGCAAAATTTTATCTGTTTCCAAAAAACGACAACAGAAAAAAAACATAACCTGTTTTTGGTACCTGGAGGCGTCACCTCTGATGATGACTATTGTTTTATTTTGGAATTAAGTGTCTGTTCTTCAGGAACGAGATGTATTTTGCTCTTCTGGTGATTTTCTTGCGGTGTAAGTTTGATAACTAAGTATCTGTGTGGATACCTGTGTTTCTGTTTTGTTTGGGGGTTGTTTGGGCTTTTTACTGGTTCCCATTGCTGTATCTCAGTCTATAGGCTTTGAAAATAATGTGTCATTTAATTTTTTTCCAGGTTCTGAACTTTACGCTCAAGAGAGAGGTAGGTTATACCTATAGTAAGGTTATTACCTACATTATATTACATCACCTATTTGTATTACCTATATTAATAATTTAATTTTAATTA
>NW_008608250.1:0-1465 GCF_000691845.1 Merops nubicus
CACCCCCGACGCTGCTTCTCCTCGGCGTGGCCCCCAGCCGCCCCTCAGGCAGTGTCCCCTCAGAGGGAGCCCCCGGCTGCCGTCCCCACCCCAAGGCCACAGGAGAACAGCCCTGAGAGGGTTTCCCCTCACCGAAAGCCGCAGTCTGCCACCGCCACCGAGGCTGCTCTCCCTCAAGGCAGCCCCCAGGGCTGCTTTCCTTCACCCCATCGGCCTTCGGTTACAACAGAAGCTCCTTCAGAGGAAAGGGCAGGATCAGACCAGGGGTTCTTGGCCATAAGTGACACTCACTTTACCCTTCTTACACCACACCCGATAGTGAAACAGCCCCACAGGGCAGCTGGCCCCTTGCATCACCGCCAGCCTCACCAAGACGGAGGAAGGCATTACTGTCACAAGGCCCTGCTGTCACACCACTGCTGCCCGGTCCCCACTCCTCCTGCAGTGGGTTAAAGGGTCCAGCACGATGCTTCCACCCGACAGGACAGTGTTGTAGGGTGTGAGGTGGTGAATGGGGAAGCCTTGACCAAAAACGCACAACCAGCTCCAGCCTTAAGTGGTCTGGGGAGGCTGTGGAACCATCACAAGGGCAGAACTATCACAAGGAGCTCATCACATGTCTTGGGTAATACACTTCCTCAGAACACCCCTAGCTTAAGGGACCCTTGGGAAGATAAGGAGATGCAGAGGACAGCACAGAACGGGCTGAAGAATGTTGATGAGAGAGTGATTGGGCAAGAAATATTTCTTGGATTTAAACTATCTTTAATACAGTAAATTGCTTATTATTTTCCAGAGGCAGTTTGCAAGAAGCCAGGGCAGCTACAGAAGTAGTTGGAGGCTTGCAGCAGGCAGGCTGCAAACACAGGAGGGATCAGCCTGCAACTGAAGAGAAAAGCTCAGGACATGGACCTTCTACTGCCTGCCTGGTAGCTCACACCTAACCCATGTACCTGCTCAGTGGCGTGTGTGAAGTAAGCACAATTGTTCCAGGGGAAGTAAAGGTCAAATTTCATCCTTCTCAAAAGCATAAAGAAAGCAATGGATCCTGCAGGCCAACAGGAAAGCACAGCTAGAGGGTCAGTAGGTGTATTATTCTGAGGAGAGAACAGCAGCCACAGCACAAAACCCCATAGGCACACCCATGTATATATAAAGCCAAGAGAAAAAAGATCTCTAGCTTAACTTGTAGAGCAAAACTCCAGGAGAGCAATTGTATCCTAGGTGGCATATTTCAAAGCATTTATACTAAATTGCTTATATTCTCTCAGTCCTATGACCCATACTTAAGAGAAAAAACCAGGCTCTTCTACATAGCCTTCCTCAGGAGGCAAAAAAAACAAACCACACAATGTTAAATTGCTACATTTCTGCTGCTTTTTCTGCTTCGTAAAACCAGAAATAAGATCAAGGGGAACTCAAGAGAGAGAGATAGCAAGTCTTGGGCACAGAAGGAAGAGGCATT